>NC_082388.1:27945403-27952903 GCF_031168955.1 Gadus macrocephalus
TTGCAATGTTTACTGACTGATTTCGTAGCAGCGCTGTCGTCATCTATTACGAAAACAACACTTTTCCGGGGATTTGGGGTGTTGTTTTGGGTCTTTGGTGCTCCCACCCGCATACAAACTTTGAAAAAAGTCTGTACATGATTTTTTGTGTGAAATATGCATTTCTGAGTGTACCCCGCCTACAGTTACCAAACGAGCGAGTCTGTTTCGGCGCCCCCTCCTACGTAGGAAGGGGGAACAGTTTAAAATGACCTCCCACTTCCCCACTCCCCTTCAATCAGAGCATAGCTAAGATTTTTGGGACCAGCGGACGAGCAGCTCCGGCGGGGGGAACTCGGTGGCAGCCTGGCAGCTCAGCTCCGGGAGTGCATCCCTTTCTCTGCCGGACTGCCGCCGAGCTCCCCCCGCCGGAGCTGCCGGACTGCCGCCGAAGCTTGGGCGGCAGTTCGGAGGAGGAGACATGGAGGATAAAGGGCTTGTTCTCCCAGAGCTGATCTGCCGTCCAGCCGCCGATGGGCAGACCGGCAGCTCCGGCGGTGTACTCCAGGAGCTGAACTGCCGCTGAAGCTTTCCGGCGGCTCCAGGGGGTGTACTCCAGGAGCTGAACTGCCGCTGAAGCTTTCCGGCGGCTCCAGGGGGTGTACTCCAGGAGCTGAACTGCCGCCGAAGCTGGCAGGTCCGGCGAGGGGGAGCTCAGCGGCAGTCCGGCAGCTCCGGCGCAGGGAGCTCGGCCCGGCAGCTCAGCTCCCGGGGTACAATCCCTCTCTCCTCCGTGTCGCGGTTCAAGGACTTCAGAGAGTCAAGGCCAACGTTCCTTTCCCCCAATTCTTCTCAACCATGGCCGAGATATCTCCCACTACGAGTCTTTACTTGTTGTGGAAGTACCAGAGACGTCATACGCAGTCTTTATGATTCATAATATCGTCCGAGGCGCACATAGCTTTTGGCCTTGATATTAGATATAATATTTTATAAATACCCATACATAAAATTATTATTATTATATTATATTATATAGATATAGAGCTCCAGGAGTCCGCAAATGGCAACAATCTCTTCCCCTCCATGCTGCGGTTCAGTCTGACAGCTCATTGGTCAACGGGCAGCAGCTCATTTGCATTAAAGCTGGAGACACCAGAAACTGCGCATTCTGAATTGACTGAAACAGAGGGGCATAGCGGCAGGCAAGATTTTCTTTTCCTAAAAGCTATTTCCAGCAAACAGCTTCAAAAACATATTTTCTGGAGCTCAAATACTATTTTTACTTGTTGGGAAAACACTATAATATGTCTCCTTTAATGTTCAGATCCAGGGGAATCGGGGAATGAGTATATTACTCATGGTGCGTTCACAACGCTGGAAATTATAGGGAAAACATTCTGCGACGTCCTCATGGCGCTGTTATGATTCTACTTCCGTTTGGCAACTGGGGCCAGATTATGATAACAGAGTTGCCCAGTTGGTGACGTATGATTTACTAGTGATGCGCATGAACATGGCAGAACATGAACGTTTTACTCAATATAAAAGAATCAACCATCATCTCACATACTTTACCATTGATTGACGTAACCGTCTGTTGGCATCGACTTTGCTCAGTTTTAAACGTTGTGTACTGGTTAACCAGCTCTAGATAAGGGCAAGTGCTGCCTTCCATACAGTGGCAATACTGCTTCTCATAAATAAAAACAAAAGGATTGTAGGTGATAGGCATCAAGGAAATAATGGCATGCAAACTTGAAACGGATCCTACTAAGTTCTGTTTAGTTCTGACCGGTTCTTCTCAGATATAAAAACTTTTGGATTCCCAACGCAGTGCACATGAACGGTCGCTGTCGGGAACACGCGTAAGCGTGAGCGTCATCCCTGGTGGCCATCTCGTTAATACCAGGGCGATGAAGAGTCATTCCAAGAGTGACTCGGTGAGCAAATTCAAATTGTACTCTAGCAAGAACTCAGTATTTCCATGGTACATAACACCATTATTACAGACAAACAAAGGGCACATGGGAAGCATAAATTATAAAGATAACATCACATCAATACTGTTGCATATCGTATTTAAGCTTTATTGATTTGATATGAAGTCACACGCAGTATAGAGAAACTTGGGCCTGTTGAATTCCTACCGCAAACCAAACCGCACGTACATCCACTGACCTGCAGGGGGCAGACTATAACAAGAGATCGGGGACCACCGCCGATTGGAGCAGAGTGGCTGGTTAGCGTCTCTGCCTGCAGTACAGCTGTCCTGTGGGAATCCTTAGCCACACAACTAAGAGTCTGATCAACTCAAATATGGAATGGCTTTCAGGCTGGCTGACTCGGGTTTAATCTTTAATCAGATATTTGATATGATTGTGCTGCAGCACTATCACATAATTTCAGTGACACTTTAACTTTAATTCTAACTAAAGGGACATCAAACACTTTAACTTCCATCGCTATGATGTTGTATTATATGCTATGTTGCTATTTTGAAAAAACGACCTTTGACTTCATGATGAACTGAGCAGCTCAACCATGAACACCAACAGAAGCTCACTGTGTGTTGGGCACCAGTATAGGCTCACTGTGTGTTGGGCACCAGTATAGGCTCACTGTGTTTTGGGCACCAGTAATCATAATGGGTCTGTTCTTCAAACATTTACCTTTAATTGCAGTCCTTCTACGTTCCCGTGCTTCCTGGTTTCTCTCAGTTCCTGTGACACCTGTCCCTAACGACCATGGCTGTAGACTGTTACCATGGTGCTGTTGCTAGAGTAACAATCTAAAGCCACGGTCGCCATGGAGACAGCAAGGGAGGAGGTGGAGTTGGCATGGCAACTGGAATCCGCCAGCTCTTATTGGCCGGTAAAGAAAGTACGCACTTCTGAAGGGTAGGTCTCCCCCAATGCCAGTCCACACAGGTCTCCTCTCTGAGGCAGAGGGAGACGGAGAGCTCTGAGCTCTCAGCTCCCCTGGTCCAGGAGGTCCACCAGGCTGACCCCTGTGCTGTTAACTCTCCCATGTGGTGACGTGGTCTCGGAGGGCGGGGGAGCGGCTGCCCGGCTTCAGTAGCCATGACTGTAGACTGTTACTGGGCTGTCAGCTGGGGAGCAGTAAGCAGTCTAAAGCCAAGGTGCTGAGGCTCAGGGCTGAGGGCCAGACCAGGGCCTCCTGGAGCCACACGGACAGGACCTCCTGGAGCCTGGGGCCACACGAACAGAACCGCCTCCTGGAGCATGGGACAACATAGAGACAGAGCATTGATGAGAGAATGAAGCCCGCGCTCTATTCGAACCCTCTTTATACAGAATCCGCTGCCCAATCCAGGGAAAGCTGTTTCAAAGTCTTACAGATGTTCTGTCTTAAGGAGCAAGCAAGCCCAAGTTATTCCATGAAGTATCATTTTTAATATAAGATAGTTGGGATTGAGTCTGTGCAGATGTTAAGTTGGAGGACTGCATGCATAACATCCCAATACAACAAACAACATCAATATTTCACACAAACCGTGTGTGTGTGTGTGTTTGTGTGGTGTGTGTGTGTGTGTGTGTGTGTGTGTGTGTGTGTGTGTGTGTGTGTGTGTGTGTGTGTGTGTGTGTGTGTGTGTGTGTGTGTGTGTGTGTGTGTGTGTGTGTGTGTGTGTGCGTGTGTGCGTGTGTGTGTGTATGTGTATGTGTGCGTGTGTGTGCGTCAGTGTGTGTATGAGTGTGTGCGTCTGTGTATGGTTTACTGACACACTGACAGACACAGAGTTTATATTAATGAACTCCAAAGTGTTGAGCTCGCTATAGAACTACACCTCAAGACGGGTCAGCGACCCACGCTAATGTTCTGTAGGAAGTCACTGAGGGATTGGTAACATATTCATACGATTGATCGGTGACGGGGATATTTGCTGTTTGGAAACACAGGTTAGTTCGTTAACAACGTCCATCTATACCCAGCCCTATATCCCCTTGTCTGTGACGGAATTTAAATGACATGATCATAACAGAGCGCTTACTGAAAGAGCTGAGAGCCACGGATTGGATTGATACATTATTGCTGCCAAAAGGAATTGGCAAGTATCCAAGGGTAAGAAAAGAAATAGCTGTCTCTGGGTTTTAATTAGCTGTAACTATTCATAGACCGTGGTCTATTGGAATAGTTATGGGGAAGGGAATAATGATCTCCATTAGAATAGTGATGTGATACCGTGACCGCATGTATTCTGCTGTGGACGGCAGGTTGCAGACCGCGAGGGGAGAGGTTCAGCACCGGGGCTCCAGACAGCGCCCTGGTCTGGAGCTGTCCCTGGTCCCCTGGTCTGGGGCTGCTGTCCCTGGTCAGGTCTGTCCCTGGTCTGTCCCTGGTCAGGTCTGTCCCTGGTCTGTCCCTGGTCTGGGGCTGCTGTCCCTGGTCTGTCCCTGGTCTGGGGCTGCTGTCCCTGGTCTGTCCCTGGTCTGTCCCTTGTCTGGTCCCTCCCTGGTCTGTCCCTGGTCTGGAGCTGTCCCTGGTCTCTCCTGGGTCTGTAGCTGTCCCTGGTCTCTTCCTGGTCCGGTCTCTCCCTGGTCTGTCCCTGGTCTGGTCTGTCCCTGGTCTGGTCTGTCCCTGGTCTGGGGCTGCTGTCCCTGGTCTGTCCCTGGTCTGTCCCTGGTCTGGGGCTGCTGTCCCTGGTCTCTCCCTTGTCTGGTCCCTCCCTGGTCTCTCCCTGGTCTGGAGCTGTCCCTGGTCTCTCCTGGGTCTGTAGCTGTCCCTGGTCTCTTCCTGGTCCGGTCTCTCCCTGGTCTGTCCCTGGTCTGGTCTGTCCCAGGTCTGGTCTGTCCCTGTTCTGGGTCTGTGGTCCCTGGTCTGGTCTCTCCCTGGTCTGGTCTCTCCCTGGTCTGTGATCTGTCCCTGGTCTGGTCTCTCCCTGGTCTGGTCTGTCCCTGGTCTGGTCTCTCCTGGTCTGGTCTCTCCTGGTCTGGTCTCTCCCTGGTCTGACCCTGGTCTGGTCGGTCCCTGGTCTGGTCTGTCCCTGGTCTTGACTGTCCCTGGTCTGGTCTCTCCCTGGTCTGGTCCCTCCCTGGTCTGTGGTCTGTCCCGGGTCTGGTCTCTCCCTGGTCTGGTCTGTCCCTGGTCTGGTCTCTCCCTGGTCTGGTCTCTCCCTGGTCTGACCCTGGTCTGGTCTGTCCCTGGTCTGGTCTGTCCCTGGTCTGGTCTCTCCCTGGTCTGGTCTTTACCTGGTGTGTGGTCTGTCCCTGGTCTGGTCTGTCCCTGGTCTGGCCTGTCCCTGGTCTGTTCTGTCCCTGGTCTGACCCTGATCTGGTCTCTCCCTGGTTTCTCCCTGGTCCGGTCTGTCCCTGGTTTGGTCTGTCCCTGGTCTTGTCTGTCCCTGGTCTGGTCTCTCCCTGGTCTCTCCCTGGTCTTGTCTGTCCCTGGTCTGGTCTCTCCCTGGTCTGGATCAGTCTCATCAGGTAGACTTCTACCTTCAAATAATTTCTCATTCTGAGCAGCAGAGACCTGTTATTAACACACCAGAGGAGGATAGGGGATACTGTGGGGATAGACAGTCCTCTCGGGATAGACAGTCCTCTCTGTGGACCCACAGTCCTCCCTGGGGACTCACAGTCCTCTGGGGATAAACAGTCCTCTGGGGCTCACAGTCCTCTGGGGATAGACAGTCCTCTGGGACTCACAGTCCTCTGGGGCTCACAGTCCTCTCTGGGGATAGACAGTCCTCTGGGGATAGACAGTCCTCTCTGGGGACTCACAGTCCTCTGGGACTCATAGTCCTCTGGGGATAGACAGTCCTCTGGGACTCACAGTCCTCTCTGGGGATAGACAGTCCTCTCTGGGGACTCACAGTCCTCTGGGACTCACAGTCCTCTCTGGGGACTCACAGTCCTCTCTGGGACTCACAGTCCTCTGGGGATAGACAGTCCTCTGGGGATAAACAGTCCTCTGGGACTCACAGTCCTCTCTGGGGACTCACAGTCCTCTGGGACTCACAGTCCTCTCTGGGGATAGACAGCTCTCTCGGGATAGACAGTCCTCTGGGGATAAACAGTCCTCTGGGACTCACAGTCCTCTGGGGATAGACAGTCCTCTGGGACTCACAGTCCTCTCTGGGGAAGACAGTCCTCTCTGACGGGGATCTCTGCTCTCAGGGCTCGTGACATCAGACAGTGTGCAGCCTATCAGCTCGTGCTGCTCCCGCCTAGCTTATCAGAGTGTGTGGGCAGTGGCTCGGTCCCGCTTGGTTTCCATGGGAAAGAAACCACCTCTAGTGCACGAGCTCTTCACGCGCCAGACCGACAAGGGGCTCGGGATGTCCTTGTTTACTGGTCGCCTTTTAAATCATAATGTCTGTACGTGTTTCTTCAGTCACGTTTGATCAAAGTCACATGGTGTGTGATCAGTCTCAAACCTCAGTCTCGAACCTCTTCAGGCTCACGAGCCTCCATCACTCCGTGTTCCTGCGCGCCGTCGCGAGCGTGCCCGTGTCGTGTGCACGCACGTTAAAAGGGTTACAGTGGGTGACTGCGTATCGTCTGCACACTGCGCAATGATGACGCAGGACTGACGTCATTGGCTGGAAAACGTCACTGAGATCGGAAGGGAAAAAAGTTAAAAGGAATCGGCGGATGGACGCACATGCGCGGGCCGAGAAAGAGAGAGAGAGAAAGAGAGAGAGAAAGAGAAAGAGAAAGAGAGAGAGAGAGAGTGTGTGTGTGTGTGTGTGTGTGTGTGTGTGTGTGTGTGTGTGTGTGTGTGTGTGTGTGTGTGTGTGTGTGTGTGTGTGTGTGTGTGTGTGTGTGTGTGTGTGTGTGTGTGTGTGTGTGTGTGTGTGTGCGCCTGTGTGTGCGTGTGTGTGTGTGTGAGAGAGAAAACGTTTTTACTCTTCCAAATATGCCCGTTTTATGCATGCCTTTCTCCCGGCATGGTCCGCGGGTTTACACTGACCGAGGTAATATACCGGCCGGAGTTCGCACCCCAATATACCCTCCCGGACCCCACACACATCGGCGGTTACATTGTGATGTAAATGGGATTAGATGTCTCCGCGGTTCCAGGGCGGGACTTGGGTAGAGGCGGTGGTGCTCTGTGAAATCCCTGAGCATGTAAGAAAGTGATGGTGATGCAGTCGCATTAAACAAGACGGGGAGCGTGCTATCTACGAGAAAGACCAGAGGAACTTTCATTACGAGGCTTTTGTCTGAATAAAAACCAAGTGGTGAGCAAAATAAAGAATATGATGGCGTTTTTTGCAAATACTCATTCTTGCATGCGAGTCTCTTGAATCCTAAAAAAAAATTAAACTTCGAGGTATGCTAATTATTCTAAAGAGGTCTACTCTCCGTGCGTAGCCCCGCCTTCTCCAGTAAACCAAGAAAGCCAGCTCCGTGATGACAGGGGATTTCACCCCCTCGCTTTTCCACATGCAGGCAAGTCAGTGAAATTGCCGGGCGTGCGAAGCCGCAAACGAACCGGCTTGACAGTGTAAAAATAGAGAGAGAGACATATTTTTTTATATATATGAGTACTTAGTAT
>NC_082388.1:27957903-27987409 GCF_031168955.1 Gadus macrocephalus
GGGTTAGGGTCAGGGTCAGGATCAGGATCAGGGTTAGGGTCAGGGTCAGGGTTAGGGTCAGGGTCAGGATCAGGGTTAGGGTCAGGGTCAGGATCAGGGTTAGGGTCAGGGTTAGGGTCAGGGTCAGGATCAGGGTTAGGGTCAGGATCAGGGTTAGGGTCAGGGTCAGGATCAGGGTTAGGGTCAGGGTCAGGATCAGGGTTAGGGTCAGGGTCAGGGTTAGGGTCCGGGTTTGGGTCACCTAACCCAAAGCGTCTCCCACATCCCTCCTCCCCATCTTCTCTGTATTCCAGCCCACACATGTCTCTCTCTGCTCCTCCTCCTGTAGAGGGGGAGAGAGGGGGGGAGAGGGGGAGAGAGTGGGGGAGACGGGGAGAGAGGGAGAGAGGGGGAGAGAGGGGGAGAGAGAGGGCCAGAAGAGGGCGAGAGGGGAGAGAGAGGGGGGAAAGTGGGGGAGAGAGGGCGAGAAAGGGGCAAAGTGGGGGAGGGAGGGGGAGAAAGGGGGAGAGAGAGGGCGAAAGAGGGGAGAGAGAGGGAGAGAGGGGGAGAGTCCATAGTGTCTCTGTGTCGCTCTATCCTCATTTATCATCTTAAATTATTTCACCTGGGCAGTTGTGCAGCCCTTACAATTACCACACACACACACACACACAGTTTACAAGTACATGCAAAGACACACACACCTACCAGCAGATATCCACTCACTCAGAAAAACACAGAAACATGTACGCGCAAACAGGAACACACAACACACAGGAATACACTGGAACACAAAGAAATAAGCACACTGCTGACCCACATACCAACTGGCACTCACACACACACACACACACACACACACACACACACACACACACACATACACCCACACACACACACATACACACACACACACACACACACAAACACATACGCACACACACATACACATACACACACAAACCCACACATGCACACACACACACACACACACAGACCAAAACACACATACGCACACTCATGCAGGAACTCACACACACATGTTCACCAACACACACAAGCGCACACGCACGCAGAGACTCACACACACACACACACACACTCCCGCACAAACACACACGCACACCCACCACTTCCGGCGGCCCCTCCTCCTCCCTTACCTCTGCAGAGCCGTGCGTTGCTCCCCCTGGGGAGAGAGGCTTACCAGCCTCACAACCAGCCTCCTCACAGCCAGCCTCCTCACAGCCTCCTCACAACCAGCCTCCTCACAGCCTCCTCACAACCAGCCTCCTCACAGCCTCCTCACAACCAGCCTCCTCACAACCAGCCTCCTCACAACCAGCCTCCTCACAACCAGCCTCCTCACAGCCTCCTCACAACCAGCCTCCTCACAGCCTCCTCACAACCAGCCTCCTCACAACCAGCCTCCTCACAGCCTCCTCACAGCCAGCCTCCTCACAGCCTCCTCACAGCCAGCCTCCTCACAACCAGCCTCCTCACAACCAGCCTCCTCACAGCCTCCTCACAACCAGCCTCCTCACAGCCTCCTCACAACCAGCCTCCTCACAACCAGCCTCCTCACAACCAGCCTCCTCACAACCAGCCTCCTCACAGCCTCCTCACAACCAGCCTCCTCACAACCAGCCTCCTCACAGCCTCCTCACAACCAGCCTCCTCACAGCCTCCTCACAACCAGCCTCCTCACAACCAGCCTCCTCACAAACAGCCTCCTCACAGCCAGCCTCCTCACAACCAGCCTCCTCACAACCAGCCTCCTCACAACCAGCCTCCTCACAGCCTCCTCACAACCAGCCTCCTCACAGCCTCCTCACAACCAGCCTCCTCACAGCCTCCTCACAACCAGCCTCTTCACAGCCTCCTCACAACCAGCCTCCTCACAACCAGCCTCCTCGCAGCCTACTCACAACCAGCCTCCTCACAGCCTCCTCACAGCCTCCCCACAGCCTCCTCACAACCAGCCTCCTCACAGCCTCCCCACAACCAGCCTCCTCACAACCAGCCTCCTCACAACCAGCCTCCTCACAGCCTCCTCACAACCAGCCTCCTCACAACCAGCCTCCCCACAGCCTCCTCACAACCAGCCTCCTCACAGCCTCCTCACAGCCTCCTCACGGGTCCTTGCGATGCGTCAAGGTGGAACCATAAAGAGCCCTTAAAGTGTAATTCAGGCAAAAATTTAGCCCAGGGTCTTTTTCGTCGTGAAAAAACATGAAATCAGCCCTCCAGACCCTTTTTTCATTGATAATCAAGTAATGAGTTTGCCCAAAGTTGCCCGGAGTAATGTAACAGCCCAAATGGCCTCCATGTTATTGGCTAGGGGCACAGCGAATGAAACGAAGCATCAACATCTTGGTTAGTTTACCGGGAGTTTATTAAAAAAGACTGATTTCAAGTCTGTGCCGTACCGGTCGGTCCACACAAGCCCATTCCCGGCTACCGTAAATAACATAATAGAGGGTCTGATTTCTGTCTGCATGTGTCAGTTTGGCTTCACGTTGGAGACTATTTAATTAAAGGTGACATATTATACCACCAGGTGTGAGTGTGATTAGCCGTTACAAGCCGTTTTGAAAATCAGCCTCTTCTGATATCACAAGTGGGTGTGTCCACAGATGTATGACCGCTAGATGAGCAACGTTTGCTACAGATCACGGGGTAGGCTGGTAGACTGATCTATCCATCACAAGTCTAGATGGACACGCCCGATGTCAGAAGAGGCCTCTCTGTTTTTAAAAACCACAGTATGGCCGTGTTCACAGATGGCGTTTTTTTTTAATCTGCCAGCGCTTGTTTTACATTATATTCCTATGGAGCAGAGCGTTTCTGGCAAAAGTCACGGCTGTTTTTAAAGCGTTTTTTTCTGCCATACGGAGCGTTGATACATTTTGTGATACATTTTTTATTTTATGATTTATACAACAAACAGATAGACATAGAAAACAATTAGGCATATGCACAAATAAGACAACATACTACATTTGACCTAAACACAAATAAGACAACGTACACCAAAAAGGCATAAACGCAAATAAGACAACATTTGACATTAAACAGTTACACATACACAAATGAGAACACACAACATTCATCCACACGCACTCCCCCCCCCCCCCCCCCCCACACACACACAGGTCTTGCCCCCCCACCTAGAAAAAATCAGTCATCTGAACAGCTCAGTAGAGTTGTTAAGTCTGAGTCAGAAATTTAGGATAACAGATGTTAAAGAAGTAGAAGAAGGAAAGTAAATCATGGCTACTCCCTCAACATACTTACGATAAAGGATGACCACAGGTTGATGTTTTTAGCTTGCGCGCCATGCATGCTGGCCACAGATTTCTCTAGCTTAGCCAGATCTATAACTGTGTTCACCCAGTGTTGATAAGATAAAGCATGAGGTGCTTTCCATCTCTGTGCTATAAGCTTTTTGGCTGCAGTAAGGCCTACCAGAAACCAGCGTTGGTGCATCAAAGAAAGATCCAAACCAGTGACATCGTTCAGCAATAGGACAGTTGGGGAGCAGGGGATGGTACGCTCAAGCACTGTAGACATTCTGTTGGACACCATACTCCAAAAGTCTCTCACACCAGGGCAATCCCAGACCATGTGAACAAAGGTTCCTGTGGTTCCTAAAGAGCATAGCTGACAGTTGGGAGATGGATTTAATTTCATCAAAAATAATTTATGCGGTGTGCAGTAGAGTCTGTGTGCAAAGTTTTAATGAATCATCTGATGGTTTGGATTACGAGATGCTAGGTCAATCTTTGACCAGACTATGGACCAATTGATTGTGGAAGGTGCCATTGAGAGATCATGGCTCCAGCGACTATCCAACTGCAGAGTTTTTTCGGCGAGTTTAGAAAGGAACGTGTAAAGGGCGGACACCAAGCCTTGGGTAGAAAGATTTCCACATATTTTATGGATTGGATGAGGTTCCAAGTTTCCCCCCCAGGGGACTCCGTATGCCCGTAAGACACTGCGGAGTTGTAGGTAGGAGGAAAAAGAAGTGCCCGGTAGGTTGAAATGAGATTTCAGGTCTTGAAAAGATCTGAGAGTATTTTCTGATGTGATGTCCGAAAGGGTATTGATCCCCTTATCACTCCATTGAGGGAACAAAATCAGGTGACCACCCAAGCAAAGGGAAAAATTATTAAATAAAGGAAGGTGAGGATGGAGTGTGATTCTACTGTTCTCCATGTGGCGACCAAATGGCGGCCAAATTTGGATTTGCAGGTTTTGATAGGGATGTTAGAGTAAATTAAGTCCTGAAGCCTATGTGGTTTAACTAGATTTATACCTGTGCCGACGGATTTAACCAGGTATGTAGAGGTCGGAGTGTTGAGGACCAAAAATAAAATTGGAAATTTGGAAACCAAAGAAAGACCACCAGAGAGTTTATGCTGCTGCAGGATGGACATTTTGTCCCGTGGGCGTTTCCCTTTCCAGACACATCGAGAGACACATTTATGCAGTTTCTCCCAGTGTCCAACAGGGGGTGCCAAGGGCAGCATTGTACTACAGAAGTTAACCCGCGGTAGGATGTTCATTTTTTAATAAAACGGCCGTGACTTTTTCCAGAAACGCTCTGCTCCATAGGAATATAATGTAAAACAAGCTCTGGCAGATTTTTAAAAAAAAACCTAGATGTGAACACGGCCTAAGATTACTTCTTACATTCGAAATCGTTCCTGGTTTCTATTTTCATGCAAAAAAAATTTACGTCTTCATTGAGAGGAATGACGATGTCGCTACAGATATTTTGATTAGGGAGGCCTTTTTGGGGTTTGAAGAAACCCTGGAAACCTCAGCTGCTGCATTGGAAACGAAAATAGTCGACAACATTACAAGCAATGGGTTTGACCTGTCAAAGTGTCGAGGACAAGGATACGATGGCGCTGCTAATATGAGCGGTGTCTATTCGGGCGTCCAGGCACGTATAAAGGAGATGGAGCGACTTGTAAAATACGTGCATTGCGCCGCGCATAACCTCAATTTGGCACTTAATGACTCCGTTAAGGACATTACTGAAATGGGCAACTTTTACGACACAATCGAGGCCCTTTATTTTTCAGTAAGAGCATTAAGAGATGGTCACTCCTGTCGGACTCTGAGGTAACCCTGAAGCGTCTTTGCCCCACACGATGGTCCTCAAGGTATGACGCTCTCAACTCTCTGAGGTATCGATATGTGGATGTTTTGAAAGCTCTAGCCAAAATCGCCTTGGTGGATGAAAAGAAAGATGTGCGGGACGAGGCCTCAGCTTTAAAGGCAAAGTTAGAAAATTTCAGTTTTGTGCTACTCGTTGTTCAACAAGCAAAAGTACTTGAACACCTTCATGCGGTGTCACAGATGTTGCAACGAAAAGACGCGGACATTCAAAAGGCTGTTTGCCTTATTCAAAATGCTGTCCAGGGCCTGCCCACCTACAGAGAGGACTTCACAGAGGTCAAAAGGAGCGCTCAAGCCGTTGCGCAAAAGTGGGGAGTACGATGTGAGTTCACCCAAGTTCGAGCAAGGAGAGTGAGACGGCATTACGATGAGCTCTGCGAGGATGAGAGGCTCAGTGACCCTGAAAGTAACTTCAGGGTCAATGTATTTAATGCCAGCCTGGACATTATTATCAACCAGCTACTGCAGAGGTTCGTTTCCCTGCGTGAAACCAGTGTACTTTTCCAGGCTATCCAACCCTCAGAACTGAATAGTGCCCCCGATGATGCCCTGTATGAGCACGCACAGCACCTTGCTGATCACTACAACAGGGACTTAAGCCCGGGTTTCCCGAGCCAACTCATTGCCTTCAGAGCTTGTTTTAAGGCTGAATTTGCAAAAGGACCATCAATTAAGGATATGGCTAAAATGCTCATTGTCGATCACAGCTCTTTGGCAGCATCATTCAGTGATGTTTGCACAGCGTTTTTTCTGTACCTCACCATACCCACCATACCCGTGACTGTAGCCACGGCAGAGCGGTCATTTTCGAAGCTGAAATTGATAAAGACTTACCTAAGGAGCACCATGGCACAGGAGCGATTGAGTGGATTGGCCATACTCTCCATCGAGAATGAAAGAGCTAGAAAATTCTTGCCCCGAGGCCTAGCACAACTATGCTACGCCACTGGATTCTGGGCATTGAAACCCGGCTATTGCTGACCCGATTAGGAGAGCTTGGTCTAGATCCTGCCCATATTGTTGGGCAGGATGATGTATAGGCCTTTTTACACTGCCAAGCCGGACACCCGCATGCAAGAATGAGCTCACGTCTGAGTAAAGGCTACAAACGAAATTAACTATTTACAAGTGCAAAAACTTCAACTTACTGTTCATTTTGCTGAGCACTTGTTTTTTATCCCGACAAAAGCCTCATAAGGAAGTTCCTCTGCGTCTCTCGTAGATCGTAGGCCTACCATCTTTCAAGGTATTTTTTAATGTGACTACATAACCTTCTCTCACATGATCAGCAGCGCGCGGATTTCACTTACACCGAAACAGCCTGCCCTGGCCATCATATCCCTTCTTTTCCTGGTAGGCTATACTAGGTTATTAACTTATCCTGGAAATGATAATAGTATATTAAACAAATCCCAGCACCACACCAAAAGGAGGCAGCAAATCAGAGCTAAACATATCTATCTGCTCATTTCCACATGGTAAGAGCAACACAAAACAAATAAAATTTATAATATTTGGATGTTTTATTTTCTTTAAATCAAGCAGGTTACATTTCATTAGTTTTTACACAATCCGATATTTGGAGGCATTTGCAAATATGCTCATAAATTACATGATTTGTAATCCCAAAGAATGAGGTGGTTAATGATCAATATTGGGATCAACAGTGATCACCCTACTAATGTAGGCATTACGTATGCAGGCAGAAAAAGAAAAGTTCCAATTAAGGTCTCATGTGAAACTCCACAGGTCTGAAATACTCAGGAACACATGAAAATGGCACAAAAATGAATTTCACTCTCCAACCTTTTGCTAAAGAGACGTTGACAGGCCCACAGAGAGCCTGAAGCTCACGGGACAACATTAACACACATTCTCTTCATGAAGAGGTCAGATTATCGTCAGACCATAGACATTACATGTAAGGACACTGAACATTTGGCCGGATTACACATAGAAATGCAATCCAAAACAAAATGGGTAAAGATAAAGCATGTTTATTGATGCGGCAAACAAAGGTTCAAATATCCTCCAAAGCACTTCAAGCCCTCAAAGAATGAAACTCAAAACGCAGATGAGGTAAAAGAAGAAACTTCTAAATTAAAGTGGAGCGACCCAGGGACAAGTCTGGTTTGGGTTAAAGATTATGGATGGTTAACTTTGTGTAACGTGTTTGGACAAGCAAGTTTAGGTTTTAAGGCAAGCGACTTCAGGTATTAGCCAAGCGAGTACAGGCAAGCGAGTCAAGCTAAGCAAGTTTAGGTTTTATGCAAGCGAGTACAGGCAAGCGAGTTTAGGCAAGCGAGTTTAGGCAAGCGAGTTCAGGCAAGCGAGTTCAGGCAAGCGAGTTCAGGCAAGCGAGTTCAGGCAAGCGAGTTTAGGCAAGCGAGTTTAGGCAAGCGAGTTCTGGTATTAGGCAAGCGAGTTTAGGCAAGCAAGTTCAGGTATTAGGCAAGCGACGCGAGTTTAGCCAAGCAAGTTCAGGTTTTATGCAAGCGAGTTTAGGTTTTATGCAAGTGAGTTTAGACAAGCGAGTTTAGGCAAGCAAGTTTAGGTAAGAGAGTCAAGTTACTTTAGGCCTCACTTTATTTGCGGTTAAATTGCGGCATTAGGTTTAGAAAGAAGGTTAAGATCCAGGCTCAGGTTTGCTTCCAGCCTCGTCCCTCTAGTCGCTCCCTATAAAGAGGGTTCCCAGCTACCGTGTTAAAATACAACAGCTGGGATTACAGATATGGAGTACAGAAATAAATGACAAAGATTGATTCAAACATTCCTCCCCCAAAATGTGGTGCAACATAAAATGGAGAAAATAATTACTTTCTTTCCATTGAAACCCAGTCATATCTTACGATCTCACGAGGTCCCGCCGCAAGGGGCGGACTTACGAGCTCTATAGAGTGTGCACTGTGTGTTGATGTTGGGTGTGGATTAATGTGCTGGTGTAGCCATCCAGGGATCCTCAGGGTTTATGGGAGTAGGACACACTGGTGTAGTTCAGTACTGTGAAGTAAATTGATGCAAAAAGTAGAATCAGTGTCAAGGGCAATCAAATGTCTATAAATGCAGGAACAGCCCCATCTGGTCTCAATCAGCATTTGATTTCATAGACTTAAATTAGCGAAAAAACAAGCATTTATTTACCGCAACAGTCCTAGTGCTGGAGAACCAGGTTTCAAAAAAATTCAATACGAGCCTCCAGGTGCATTGGAGTTACTGCATTTAATTAACTTTAATTTAATGAAGAGCACACTAGTCAGTGCAGATGTTCACAGAAAAGACTTGTCTTCAGACCTTTATAAAGATCAGGAGGGATTATATAATTGCCGTTTGACGCGTTAGGTCTGTTCAAGGAGGAAGTGAATATTTACCAGCGTTGGGTCTCTGCACCATGACACCCAGCTGCAGCACATCTGGTCTCCCTTTAAGTCACCTGAAGGAGAGGTCAACTTAATTGAACCTAAGGGGAATGGGTCACAAGAAAAGGTGAGGATAAATCAAAGCTGAACATAGAAAGGATGAAAACAAGCATTGTCCAACATGGGGTTCGGCGATATTTTGATGTAAAAACATTTAGGTGTACGATCCAACCATCAAAAACAGGCTCTTCTTATCATGTTTCCAATGTACCCCGAGTTGCTACGCCCTCATCAGCCACCAGGTGGCAGACTTGATTTTGTCAGTAGAATGAGCAAAATAGCCATCCAGCTTGATTACAGCAATAGTAGAGGAGCGAGTCAAAAGAATGCGTTTGAGCACCTTCAGCCATTGGCTCTTGTTCAAGGACATCCCGCTGATTGGCTGAAGTCAGATCTTATTCTCTAGAAAGTTTGTTACAGAAGAAGCCCCTAGTATCAAAGCAACATACCCGCCAAACAAAACTAACCTTGTTGAATAAATGAAAATGTCTTCAAGATGGTCAATCCAGTATCTTACCGGTTCCACATGGAGTCTCTAGTCGGCTGCGCTGCGGGCCTTAGGTCCGTCCTCTACTCCTGGACGAGGTCTTGAGTATAAAGAACCAGTCAGTCATCAAGCTGCTTGGTCTCTTCAAAGAGGTGGAGGTTTGACCGCCTGCAGCATGAGGACGCTGTGGATACGGTATGGGACCATTTATCAGCGGATCTGAACTGCAGAACTTTAATCACATCAGCTGTAGATTTATGTACCTTCTCCGGAAAGATGAGTGGTCGTCAGCCCCTGAGCAGTGATCTTCATCCCCAGTGACTCCTTCAATCCTGCTGGAGCAAACACTCAGTTACCATTTGGAGATGACCCAGCTACCCTAGTGTACTTAGGGCTGGGCGATATATCGAATATATGCGATGTATCGCGAGATGTTCTCCATGGGATGTATAAAATGCCCATATCGCGAACATCGAATATAAATTGGGACGCAATGTTTCTTTTTGCCGCCGCCGGCATACTCGTTGTGCTTTCACGCGACGGGGCGACAAGATCTCATACAAAGTGAACGTAGAGACGCGTATCTGCCAATCAGCGTTCAACAGCGTGGCCACTGAGTGACATGTGTAACGTAACAGCCAACCAGCGTTCAACCGTCAAACTCGGTGCAGTGCAGTCCGGGGTGAACTGCAGCACGGAGGAGAAAGTGATTGTTGCCGTTTGCGACTCCCGGAGCTCTATATATAATAATATATAATATAATATAATTGGTTATATAATATCACGGATAAAAGCTCTGTGCGCCTCCTGATGGCCGTAGCGTGGGGAGCTCTCATAGGGATTGGGCTTCTCGGGGTTTGTTTAACGCACAGCGTTCCCTTCTTTCGCTATTTCCGGTGGCTCTCTAAACTCACTCCCCCCGCCCATTGCGAGTCCACGAGATTCTCATGGACGCGCGTGTGTGACGTAGTCTGGAAGGCGCGCTGCTGTAGGTGCGTGTACCTCCGACTGGTGAGTGACAACAGCCAGAAAGAGAAAAAAGGATGGAAACTGAGGATTTGGTTTCGAAAAAGAATAGCACTGGATCCTTCGTCTGGCAGTGTATATATAATAATTATTATTCAAACTGTTAATAAATAATTAACGGTTTGAATAAATGCTGTGTTGGTAAATCTAACTTGCTGTGATTTTCCTTTTCTTATGTGCAAGTTCTAAATTGTTCCAATAGAAAGCACTGATGAGTTTAAACAATATGTTGTTTCATGTAATCTACATGCAGACTTATGTTTCAGTAATACTAGAATTATTACTGATGTAACATTATGCCAGACATGGTTGAATCGAGCATTTATGATGTGCTCTAGAGGAGATTCAAAATATATCGAGATATATATCGTGTATCGAGATATAGTAAAAAAATATCGAGATATTCATTTTGGCCCATATCGCCCAGCCCTAAGTGTACTCACTACTAAGTGATACAACCCGGTTCAGTGTTTCCCCCAGACAATGTCTTAGTCAAGGTGGGGGGGGGGGGGGTCTTCGGTGAGGGTTTCAGTTCGCAATAATACATACAACCGCCTTTTCAATTGCAGTTACTTGAGTTAAACATTAGAGTTTAGTCCCCAAATGGCGATACCACCAGTTCATGGCTGCGCTCTTTGATTTTCTCGTTGATCAGATTGACCTGGAGAAAGAGCTTACCTTCCATGGATGAGGAGCTGGTTGGTCTAATCACGACCCGCCTTCGGACCTCCACCGCCGGATCCCCCAGCCGTCCTCCACCGCTGGGACCGTCTCCTCCAGGACCTCCACCGGGCCAACCGCCTGGACCTCCGCAACGTCGCCTCATTTCTTCTGAAATGTGACACACGTTCTATTTGCACCCCGGACATTCCTCCCCGTTCATGATGCACTGGAGAAGAGTTTAGCTTTACTGGATGAGGAGCCGCCGCCACCGGGCCCTCCAGGACGCCGCCGCCGCCTCCGGGCCCTCCAGGACGCCGCCGCCGCCGCCGGGCCCTCCAGGCTGACCGCCGCCGGGCCCTCCAGGCTGACCGCCGCCGGGCCCTCCAGGCTGACCGCCGCCAGGTGGACGCCACCGCCGGGACCTCCAGGTTGGTCCCAACCACCGCCACCAGGCCCTCCAGGTTGGTCCCAACCACCGCCACCAGGCCCTCCAGGTTGGTCCCAACCACCGCCTCCAGGCCCTCCAGGTTGGTTTCCACCACCGCCTCCAGGCCCTCCAGGTTGGACCCAACCGCCGCCTCCAGGCCCACCGACTCCAGGACCTCCAGGTTGGCCTCCACCTCCAGGCCCGCCGTTGCCTCCAGGACCGCCGTTGCCTCCAGGACCTCGGCCGTCTCCAGGCCCTTCTGAAATGTGAGACACAAGTTCCAGTTGCACACTGGATCATTTCTCCCCTTTCATCATGGATGCACTGAAGATGAGTTTAACTTTACTTGATGAGGAGCCGCCAACTGGCCCTCCATGCCGCCCCTTCCAGGTTGGACGCCTCCAGGACCTCCAGGCCACCGCCGCCTCCAGGCTGGCCTCTGCCTCCAGGACCTCCGCCTCAGTCCTTCTGAAAGGCGAATGACACGTTCCATATGCACACTGCACATTTCTCCCCGTACATGATGCAGATCATCAACTCCTCTGCTTTAGCTCCCACAGATCTCACTGATGCCCTACTGTGCAGTCTTGAGTGAGGTATTATTTAACCCAACAGCCACACACACCTAGCCTACATCCTGGAGCTGGTCCTAGTGGCTGAGAATGCATCTGACATTTTTCAGAACACCTCAGAGTTGCTGTGGCTGCATGTCAAAGTTTTAATTCTAAACAATTCACCAAGCCTAGAAAAAATGTGCAGGTGTGCAGTTCCGTGTCTCACCGTTCTGCATCCGTTGGGCTGCACGGCTCCCGGCCTTCCCTCCACCTGCAGCGAGCGCCTCCAGACGACCGCCATGGACCTCACGGCGAGCACCTCCAGACGACCGCCACGGACCTCCAGACGAGCACCTCCAGACGACCGCCTCCATCACCTCTACTGAAACAAGACAAAATCTATTTAAACACTGGAGATTTTTTTCTCCTCGCTCACTCAGATGTCAATAGCTTATCTTCTCCCATTCTGTGCGTTCTTGAGAAGTATAATTTCCTATAAACTCCCAAACCTAGCCACACATCTAATCTTCATAAGGACACTAGTCCTAGTGGCTGAGAACGCTTGGCTAACAAGCCAAGCACAACCAATGACTGAATTCCAGTTTTATTCTGAACCGTTTGACCACGCCAAGGAGGAGTTTATAGGATGTGCAGTTCCACGGCTCACCCGTCTGTTCCTGTAGGACTGAACGGGTCCTGGCCAACATCCACCTGCAGCTCCCAGCTCCAGAGCCGCTCTGTTGAAGCCTCTGGGAGTACAATCCGCTCCTGAACAAAAACAACTGTTCATAAATCATTTGGTACTCTGCAATCCTTGGAAATATTATGAAGCATGAGCTTGAATACAAAATGTTCAAATCCTGTATAATGATTAATTGTTGTACAAATGTGTATAGTTCTATTGATTACTTTTTTACTTCTATAAAACATTTAATGAATAGTGGGAAACTACACAAGAAAAGTAAATGAATGCGGTTTTAACGCGGTTATATAAGTAAAGCAAGTCTTACCCAAAAAGTCAATAAATGGTGACCACATTTTATCATTATTATTATTAACTATTTAGTGCTTCACTAAATTCCTATAGCAAGTGGAAACGTTACTCTCCTTCATTGGTGATGTTCATGTTCCTCGATATCTTCCAATGGACTCGTTGTGAAATCCTTCTGGATCCTCTGCGTTGAAGTGCGTTGTTCAATTTCCAAGGGGCGTGTCTAAAGGGCGCGATCTAAAATGGGTCGATGCTATGCTATTGGATAGGCCTCGACTAATCATAGCATTGGAACGGGTGATGCAGAAATACATATTCCTCAAAATCTTTGAGTAGTAGTCGTTCGTTCTTTTAGTGAGCATATACAGTCTTTAGTTCACTAACTTCCATCTTTGTTGTTGAAACACCTCTACATGTTGCCTATATCCAACCTCACATTAGATAGCCTAAAGGGTTGCCATCGGTCGGTCTATTTCGTACCGGGCAGAAAACATTATATAACGGAGGGGCGCCTGACCGCATCTTTGAAGAGCAAATTATATACGAGGTCCGTCTAGTTCCGAAGCTATTGGTGAAATACGCATAACGAATATTGAAATGTTAATTTTGGCATTTAATTTGCATCTACATTTTGCCAGTGAAGGAGTTTAGGTTTGCCAATCCGAGGTCTAACAGGCAGTAAACATGTTCATTAAAATACAAATGCAAAGTCCACAGAACATACGCGAATAAAAACCACAATGCACCACCAGCGGTCAACAGCAGCAGCAGCAGCAAGTGTATTGAAAGTAGAAAAGTAGTAAAGAGAATAATAGAATTGGGAGAGTGGTGTGCAAGTCAGACACCGCATCTAACCCAGGACCACCTTGCAGATCACAAGCAGCAAACCTTCTACCAAACCAACCAAACACACATCAACAGGCCCCCAGTCAGTAGGGTCAGTCAGACAGGTTTCCACAGAAGGGCTTCGGACATGTTTCAAGTTATCCGTGGATTCCTGAGGGCAGTGAAGTATCTGCAGAAGGTGACGTCCAGGTCCAGCGGTCTGCCGCATTGACCACGAGATCTTTAACCGAGTGGGACCGCCTCGGTTTGTAGTAGGCCTAGAACAGTTTGTGTTCAACAGCGTGGAGGTCCTCGTTTCCATCAGAGTTGCTGCAGTTCTTCCATGCTGCTTCCAAAGTGAGCAGAGGACACTTCCCAGTGTGGTGGTCGGTGCTGTAGCGGTCCGCAGCGTTAGTTAGTCAGTCGATCCCATAAATAAACCACTCAACACAAACTACCACTTCCATCAGCAAATCCACATTAACCTCCAGCGGTAAAACATGTACAATAGAGGGGCGAGAACAGACGACAGGAGGAGATGTGTGCAGTGCTCATGAAGGAAGTAACCCGCGTTACTCACTGCGTGGGTCCCGGTGGCAGGGGGTCCACGTCGGTGGCCACGATGTCCGGATTGTTCAACCCACGCAATCCAACGCAAAATAAACGATTAACATCCGTTACGGTGGGGGCGCTTTATGAGGAGAGGCGGGGGAGACGCAGCTGAAATCAATTAAGAACTAGTGACCTCCAGAAGAACGTGATTGGTTGTGAGCGAGAAGCTCGAGACGAGAGACAGACGGCAAAGGCCTGCGTATTGGTTAGAGCATAACCCGGGGATTCCACCGGACGCGTTACGGCAACGTTACGGATAATAATAATAATAATACATTTAATTTAGAGGCGCCTTTCAAGACACCCAAGGTCACCTTACAGAGCATATAGTCATCATTCAAAACTATGTAAAACAGACTAGGAATAAAAGGAAAACAGAGGTTAAACATGAATAATAATAATAATTAATAACACTCAAAGACGCCTAAAGTGAAGGGGGGACCTCACTAACCACCACGTCTTGGCCGCGACTTTGCCCTGCTTGCATTTCCACCGGGCGCGTTAACTTACGGCAGCGCAACGCTGCCTTGCGAGCCAGCCGTATTCCCGCGAGATCACGAGATCCCGCGATAATCCTAAACCTAATGTACTCACCTTCCACTCCCAAAACTACTGCAATTAAATGCCAGGCTTTGTCCTTTCTGACATTGTTCTTATAAAAAGGATGATTTGAGACCCTTTGATTGATTGACTGCTGACCTGGTGCCACCGGTCATGACGTAATAATGTTGGTGTTTTATTTATTGTGTTTTATTTGGAAAATTGACCGGAATGCTCTATGGCTTTTACTTTTTCACTTCCTGCCCTGATCGATCTGCTCTGTTGAAATTGACGCGGTTCAGCAACGGCTTGCGGCAAAAATAGAAATGCTACGGAATGATAGCGCTGCGGCACGGCGAGCCGCTCCTGGGACGTTGCTGAGACGTTCCGCAGCCGCGCCCTGTGGAAATGGTCTCATTGATTAGAATGGAACCTATCTGCTGCGGTGACCGCGGCCAAGACGTGCCGCTGCCGTAACGTTGCCGTAACGCGTCCGGTGGAATCGAGCCAGGCACTGACTGATATGACCATATCAACCGGTGTGCTGACTACTTGTACACAAGTGTGGTGAACCTCAGTAGGGGTTGCGAATGCAACCCCATCTAAGCTCCTCCCCCTGCACCCAGGTGCAGATGAAAGGGCCAAGATGGCTGAATTCAGCCTCTGTTGGTTGCCTCCTTGGGTGGTGAGTAGGGTCCCCGCTTTCTTATAGTTGTGAGTAGTGGTGCCGAGATGATGCCTCATGAAACGTCAAAGCCTCAAAGCCAGATGAACCACCAAAGTGGTTCGTGCTCGAAGCTTCAAATGAATACGCTAGGGACATCTAGTGGTGAATAAAATTATGACAACCCAACCCAAAATGTGATTTTTGCTTCGTGTGCCGATACAACATTAAATCATTTGAGAATTGAAGTCATTTCAGTGATACATGTGTGTGAGTGTGACATTCATAAAATGGCACAGAGCTCATGCTAGAAAATAAATCATTTGGCAAAAGTGTGTCTTAACAGACGCTTTTATCCAATGCGACTTACATCGGTAAATACACACATTGACACACCGACGGCAGAGTCAACCATGCAAGGCGACAGTCAGCTGTCAGGAGCAAAGTGACAGGGTGAAGACAACACTGAGCTAGGAGGAGCTGGGGATTGAACCTACTGGTTACAGGTCAACTGCTTTACCACCTGAGCTAAGTGAGTGTTCGGACAGTGGTTATTGAATTTTTTTTGGCAGAATGATATAACTGATTTTGTAAAAGGGGAAATGTGGATGAGATGTGGGGGACAGTGTTTTGTGTAACTTTGGAGGGAGGTGCAGGGGGGGTAATGTTTCACGTAGCTCCCTACGTGATGTTTACACAATGTGTGATGTTTCGATTGATACTACAGAAAATGCAATGCTCAAACTACTACGATCACAGACTAGTGGTGGTATATTGAATATACCACAAGGTTGTGATCGTATACGGGACATCTTTATAGTCGAAATCTCCCGCCAATACTGAACCCATATTTCGAAGCAGAAGCCCGAGGCGAAGCCTCGAACGTCACACCCTACGTCATTTTGCCAACGTGAATCCTACTCGAAGCGGAGCTTCGCTGGGGGAGGAGCCGAGATACTCGACACACGCCTCGATGCCTCGACGCAAAACGTAACATCACTAGTTGTGAGTTCCCATTTGAACTTTTATTAATTAGTGTCTCTTGTTTTTAGGTTCCCCTGCTGCTGTTTTGTATGATTTTAGTTGTTCTGGTTAGCTGTTTTGTTTTGGTTCCGTTTGCTATTTTGTTTTGGTTGCTTTGGTTCAGTTTGCTTTTGTATTATTTTCCCTTTTCTGTTTCATTGTTTGACCTTTGGTTTGCTGGGTTACATAACCCCTGTTTTGCTGTTTGGTTTGCTTTGGTTTTGCTGCTTTTTTCTTTATTTAGTTATTGTAATAAAATAAACGGTTAATATAGTTATTGTCTCTGCCTCTTTAGTTCTTGAACCTGTGTCCTTATTATTTCTGTAATATCATAGTTTAACTTTCTTTGTTCTATATTTCCTGGGGTGTAATTCCCCAGGTGGTGTTGTCGGTCCCTCTTTAGTTATTTCCCCCCTCCCCTCGTTAATATTGACTGTTACAGCTCGGCCACACAAGGAACCATTCGATTTTACTGTATAGATTTAGAGAAAATGTCATTTGAAAAACGTACACATGCATATTCTTGCCTTTGCAAAATTGCATTATGTCAGCACTTTGAAGTGGGCTATAGACCGAATGTCACATAAGTTCAGGCACTGACTGATATGAACATACTAACTGTTGTACTGACTACTTGACCACAAGGAACCATTCGATTTTACTGTATAGATTTTGAGAAAATGTCATTTGAAAAACGTACACATGCATATTCTGCTGGCCAATGGAGTCGAAGGTCCGCACTGGCGGACAAAATTGTACCGGCCCACGTCATCTGTTGTTTACATCTTGACAACCTGCCTGGTAACAGACGACGCGATCGTCTGTTGCCGGGCAGGTTGCAAAAAACATTCGGCTCATGTTTCCAAAAGACGAAATAACATAATACAGATAACGGATCGCTAGATAACACTTGTTTTTACTTTATATTTGTATTGTATTTAATTGTTTAATCGAATAGCAAAAGACGACACGATCGTCTGTTGCCGGGAAACGGGCGATCGCGTCAAATGACGTAGGAAGGTTCTTGAACATTCATAAATGCGATTAAACAATTAAATACAATACAAATATAAAGTTAGCAACGCCAATAAATGTTAATGGTAAAATAAGTGTTCTGTCTTGTCACGCTCAATGAAGGAGTGCAATGAACGAGCATGAAAGTTCGCCAATGTTCAAGAACCTTCCTACGTCATTTGACGCGATCGCCCGTTTCCCGGCAACAGACGATCGCGTTGTCTGTTGCTATTCGATTAAACAATTAAATACAGTACAAATATAAAGTAAAAACAAGTGTTATCTAGCGATCCGCTTTCTGTATTATGTTATTTCGTCTTTTGGAAACATGAGCCGAATGTTTTTTGCAACCTGCCCGGCAACAGACGATCGCGTCGTCTGTTACCAGGCAGGTTGTCAAGATGTAAACAACAGATGACGTAGGCCGGTACAATTTTCGCCCCCGGTACAATTTTAACGTGACAGCGGCCAACTTGCCACAGTCAGCTGTTCACCCATAACACTGTGTTGACTTGGTAGTGGTACATGTACTTTTTAAATAACCTTAACCACCTTGCTACATTTTCTAACGGTTTGTTTTGTTATAAACGTCAGATGTAGTTACGGCACTGCATGATACTGATGAATAATTATGTTAGATTAAAAAAAAATTGAAATGTTCTAAAATAGGTACAATCTTATACCCACGTTAATAAGGTTTGTAAGAAACCAAACCGTTGGGAAAACGGTTGAAAATGTAGCAAGTTATGGTTATTTATAAAGTACATACAGCATAGACAGATTATGAGTGACATATCGGGCCCCTGGGCACGTGGACTCCGCAGCCCCCCCCCCCCCCTTCCAACATAAACACACACACCCAGAATACACACAAACTTATTGGCGATAATAAGTCATTGGCCTATACCTGCAACTCAGCAGGATTTGTAGCACAGGAAAGGCAACCTCACAATAATTATTACAAATAAATGCATCTTTATTTAACCAAAACAGGATAAAGAAAATACATAATCGATGCAATTTCTGGCAATTTGAACGAATTTCGAATGCACCGCTTTCAACCACAAATAAAAACGACTTAAAGCAACTCAATACGAACAGTTCCTTACATTAATTGACAGTAATGCATTTTTTCCGGGCTCTGTTCCGTGCAAAATCCTCCACGATATCATCAAACTCCAGTGCATTGGTAAGGTCGCTCTCAATTGCCATGAGAGAAAGTGCCTTGAGGCGTCTTTGTGACATTTTCGTCCTCAGTTCATTTTTTATCCTGGACAGAAGAGAGAATGACCGCTCCCCTTCGCAATTACTGACGGGCAGAGTCAGAAAAAGCCGTAGCGCTACATACACATTTGGAAACATAGATTGCAGTCCACAATCGAGTATAATTCGTAGCAGTCCTTTTGGGGTTGCATCATCTCCAGGCTTGTTAAATGATCTGAACTGAATAAATTCATTGCTTCAACGCTCCACTTAGAGTTCGCCGTTGCTCCATGTTTAAATGACAGTAGCCGCGTTTACATGGACACATCTATGCCGCATAGATTTCTATGCGGCATAGAAAATGGTCATGTATACGCCTCATTCGGAATACAATTATCTGTTCGGCATAGATTCTATGCCGAATAGAAGAGGTGGTGTAGTCCGTTTTAAATCGCCATGTCTACACTTATTCCGCATAGATTGGGGTTTAACTTAGAGCAGCCGCAGTAGTTCGCAATTGTTTCACTGAGCTCCGTCGGTACTTTTAAGCACACCGAACTTCACCGCTGTCAAGGAAAGTGGATTTATTGCCTGATTCACGCCTTTGTTATCACTCCGTAAAAGTAGTCCGGTAAGCGTGGCCGGTTGCTAAGCGACGGGACACATGGGTGTTTATTAATGACGTGTTCGCTTATCGTAGTGTCCGCGCTCGTCCGAGATAACTGTAAATGAGTAGGCTACTACTAGTACTTTTGCAGGCTGAACGTTAAAATACTTCTTAACTTAGAGAGATGGCAGCTGCAGTAGTTCGCAATTGGACCTTCGAGGATTCCTGGTCACTAAATTCCCGTAAGACCACTCTCTCCCACCAGTCTTGGCTGCGGACTCGCATCCAAATTCCTCTTGTTTGCGGCGGAGCTTAGGGTAAATATAAAGATCTGACGAGAAATTGACGTTGCTGCGCTGTCGTCCTCCTTCTTAATTGAAGGAGCAGGCAGAGAAAAGCTCTCTCCTGCTGTGCTTTCATTAAAATCAAATTTAAAATCCCAGATAGTGATAAGACATCCATTATGTCGCCGCCGGTCCAGAGATGTGTCAGGTGTGCGCGAGCAGTACATTCGGAACACATTTTAGGAACAGATCTATGCCGCATAGAAATCTATGCGGATCAGATGTGCCATGTAAACGCGGCTAGTGACTTGTTCGTGAATGGTCTCAAATTCACAAACGGAAATAGTGCCCCCTAGTGATCTTTTTATTAATTTATTTACTCAGTAGTAATAGGCCTACTATTGCTGTTTTCGCTTGAATTTTTGTGTTTCTCTACTGATTGCTTCGACAATGCAACATTAAAAGTTACTAACGCTGGGGCCCAGGGCCCCACTGTTAGTAACTTGTGGGGCCCTGGGCCCCACTGTTAGTAACTTTTAATGTTGCATTGTCGAAGCAATCAGTAGAGAAATACAAAAATTCTAGCGAAAACAGCAATAGTAGGCCTATTACTACTGAGTAAATAAATTAATAAAAAGATGGGCCCCACTGTAAGTAACTTGTGGGGTGGCTCAGTCTACTTCAGTTACTAAGAGTGGGGCCCTGGGCCCCACTGTCAGTAACTTGTGGGGCCCTGGGCCCCACTGTTAGTAACTTGTGGGGCCCTGGGCCCCACTGTTAGTAACTTGTGGGGCGGCTCAGGGGGGCCCAAGGGCCCCCTTGGGCCCCTGGGCATGTGCCCGGTGTGCCCGTGCAGTAATCCACCCATGACATACAGTACCACTACCAACACAATGTTATGGGTGAGCAGCTGACTGGCAAGATGTCTGCAAGTGCTGACATTCTAGACGCCGCCGTAAGACAGCTAGTGTTCTATATATCTACACACGTAGGTGAAGGGTTTTATTTTGAAAACGTTGCGAGATACCACCCAAAGGCTGTTTAGAGTAAAGGCGCACAAAGATTTTGTATGACGGGTGGCTTAACCGCGGATGAACGAATGGCGGCTCACTTGACCGCAGTGTCTTAAAGCCCCTGTGAAACTGTTAGGCCTATGTGTCACGGGGGCTACTGTAGTGAATCCTTTTTGTATTTATTATATTTTATAACGTTATGTATAGCGCATCGGCAAATGAATTAAACGTTGTTATAAATTAACACAAATCATTTTAGCAATAATGTGACACATGATACCCACCTATACGGCAACTCTATAGCTACCTTTCTGTAAGTACAAACGTTAGCTCACTCGTCTAAAATCCCCTGTGAAACTGTTATGTGTCACAGCCTGGGCTACTGTAGTAAATCATTTTTTTATTTATTATATTTTATAACGTTATGTATAGCGCATCGGCAAATGAATTAAACGTTGTTATAAATTAACACATCATTTTAGCAATAATGTGACACATGATACCCACCTACTATACGGCAACTTATATGTATTTTTTTCTAATTGTTGTCCATCCATGTCTTGATATTTCCATTAAGATTCCATTCTGTTCTGTTTCTAGACGTAGTGAGCATAATGGCAGGATTTATTAAAGCTTGCAACATTTGCCAGACCCATGTCAACTTTGAGGAGATGGATCCGCTGGAGGTTAGGTGTAGATGGATAAGAATAAACCGTATGATTTCTGATATTTGTTCATAGTGGTTCTGCCACACCCCACAACCAATTACATTATAGAAAGAAGGGCCATAAAATCTGTAGGCCTATCCATAGAATATTTTCGCGTAGGGCTAAATGAATTTTAATATTGATTTTCACCTATCAATCCACCTACTACACGGCAACTCTATAGCTACCTTTCTGTAAGTGCCAAAGAAACGTTAGCTCGTAATGCTAACTCGTCTAAAAACAACTACTGTATAACATGTGTCACACTATTGATACAATGATTTGTGTTGATTTATAACAACGTTTCATTTATTTGCGTTCGTGATTTTCACAAGCCCTCTGTTTTCACAAGCCCTCTGACAAAGTCCCAGCGAGCCAAGTCCCAGCCAATGAGGGATGAGTTCCCTCATGAATATTCACGAGCTTCCCGCTACCACCCTGCAAAAAATAAACTCGCCCCCCGGCGAGTGTGAGGAGCTGCATCCTGGGTACTCTCGTCTGGTTTAAACTCGTTCGGCCCATAGACATCATATAGGTAGACGCCGCCTCCACTGCTTCAGCCCGTTGCCTCGGCGAAACGCGTCGCCGCCATATTGGTACGGGAGCTCTCTGAAGCCAGAGGTCTGTCAGACGTGTCAAACAAGCGCAAGTTGCCAGGAGCTGCGGTTTATCTGGATAAAAATCACGATAACCTTTTACATTTCGCAACCAATTTCATGGAGTATTCAAGGGTTTATGCTCTACGTGAAGTGTGTGAAAAAGATTTGCCTCTACGTTATTTTGAATCTCGCTAGTTAAATCGCCAGTCATACATGTGCATGGGTCTATGATAAACGCTCACTTTTCTTGCACAGCCCGTGCACTTTGAAAATACTGAGAAGATCTATAAACTATCGAAATAGTGCTTCTTTAGTTACTACGTATTGACCATCATTAAGAGAAAGAGCATACATCAAATAGTGAGAAACTGGCAGTCAGTGTGTTTTTCATAGTTTAATAGTTCCTTTTCAAGTATGTGCATTAAGAAACCTTGAACAGTGCAATTGGCAATACACATTTATTTCACAAATCAACATTACCAAAAAAAGCTATATATTTCTATAGCAGTAAAAATATACACATCTCAATATATACATACACATCTCAATAGTTGAACTGTAATATAAATAACATAGCATATATATAATATAATATAATGACTCAGTATAATGTGCAATGGAATAACATATATATGATATATATAATATGTGAAACAATATAATATATTTGAAGTATAGGTATATATTCATATTATATAATATATATATATATATATATATTTGTACATTTGTACAATTTGACATAATATACAATCATTCTCATAACATTTTCACATCTATGCAGTGCAATTGACACAATATATAATTTCACACAATATATTATATAATATAATAATTGAATCTAGGCTAGAACCCTTTAAAAAGTATTGTCTTGCTGAGCTTTTTTCGACTGTTGCCAGTCTGTAATTGCAGCGTGCTCAATTTTGCAATGGGGTGCAGCCACTTACCACTGTCTCCTCAACTGCTTCTCTTTGGGAAACCTTAAAATTGCGAGAAAGGTTAGCTAGCCAGTCAGTCAGATTCATAATACAGATGTATCTTTAAAAAACAACAACATTTAAATAGAAATAACGTTTATAACGTCAATTTCGGCCGGCGACTGACTGCAGGTGCATCTCACAGGTGCATGTAGAGTATCGTGACATTTTTTCCGTAGTTTCATTCATTACGTGACACCTTCATATATTGTAGAACCATTACATATACAGTGGCATGTTTTGAGCCATTTTTTGTTTTATTCTAGTCTCTTTTTTGAATACATCACAGAGAGAAATTAAGGCCAGTCGCTCAGCCGAAACGCAGCTTTCCGTCGCGACCATAAATGCTATATAATTACATTATACATACATTGTAATTACTCACAAGCAAGTAGTGGTAGATTATATATATATATATATATATATATATATACTGTATATCCTATATTTCTTGACAATATTAACTCCTGTTGACGAACGATAGAATAAGGCTTTGCTCACCATGTCCATTTCACGTTAGACTAGCTATAGTCTGATTCTGGTGGCAACTTAGCTGTCTCAACAGCTCTTAGCTCTCAACATAACACATGATCTACGTGACATGACTGAATTTTACAATTACAAATAGAAACAATTGTTTAGTCTTACTTGTGAAAGGTAATTCCTTGCGATCTTGTTTGAATCGTCCTGACGGTGGTGCACCCCCAAGCGGCGCATGAAGTAGGCATCTTCACTCCGAAGACGAAATAACTCCCGTAGGCCTACTATGGAGTTAGATTCATGCCAAAACCCCTCACACACGTAAAACGTGTTTTGCTCACGCAAAACGTGTTTTGCTCACGCATAACGATTCACACGCACGCAAAACGTGTTTTACTCACGCAAAATGATTCACACACACGCTCAGTGTGGTTTGCAAATGCAAAACATCATTCACAAACTAAAGCATTTTGCTTCAGAAACAAATACAGTATGTTTTACACAAAGTACAAAAAAAAATCCTTCAAGTAGGCCTACACAAAACAATTCTACAAGTACGGAACACGAAAGCTGCGCGTGGATCGGAATGCATTTGCGCACGGATCGGATTGCATTTGTGTGAGGAACAGCAAGGCGGAAAATTAGTGCCAAAAGTCACGTGACAAATAAATGTCCTGTTATTCACACTACACAACAGCAGGTGGCGGTGTTGAGTCAGTTTAAGGACGCCAGGACGATCTTTTTTCTCCCCAAAATCTTTATTTGTTCCGTACTTGTAGAATTGTTTTGTGTACTTGAAGGATTTTTTTTTGTACTTTGTGTAAAACATACTGTATTTGTTTCTGAAGCAAAATGCTTTAGTTTGTGAATGATGTTTTGCATTTGCAAACCACACTGAGCGTGTGTGTGAATCATTTTCCGTGAGTAAAACACGTTTTGTGTGCGTGTGAATCGTTATGCGTGAGCAAAACACGTTTTGCGTGTGTGAGGGGTTTTGGCATGAATCTAACTCCATACCGTACCAAGATGGCGCCGACGATTTATGCTGTCCAAGGCCGAAGGGGGCGTCTACCTATATGATGGTTCGGCCCCCCGGCGATGACTGTGTGGAGCTGCAGCCTGGGTTCTCGCGGTCTGTTTTGAACTCGTTCGGCCGCCGTACAGATGTTGTTTGTTTTGTTGAAATCCAAAATGGCGGAGGAAGTTGACCGAGTCCGAATCTCAGCCGCGGAGCTTCGAGCCGAAGCATTGAGTTTGATTGATATCGGTCGCACTGGTAAGAGCAGATAATCGATTAATAAATTAAGCTGAAAGCAGCCCTGCGCCTCTCAACCAGGACGCAGTCTAGGTCTGGTTCGGCTCCTGTTAGCCAGTAGCTCCCAGGTTAGCGTTGCGACTCTCCGCTCCCGCCTTGTTTATGTTTGAATCATAACTTCATCGCTGACATTACATTTGATCTGTACTAATAATAACCAAAAATCCGTGATCCGAGAGTACATCAGCGTGTGTTGAAGAATCCTTGATACATGTTATATGGCTTATGAAGTGTTTGATTAAACTAAAGTTCCGCAGTGTTGGAATTACCCAACAACACCAATACAATAAGACCAGTATGATACACCAGTATAATTAGACCAGTATGATACACCAGTGTAATAACACCAGTACATAACACCAGTATGATGCACCACTATAATCACACCTGCATAATAAGACCAGTATGATACATCAATACAATAACACCAGTATGATACACCAGTATAACCACACCAGTATAATAACACCAGTATGATACACCAGATTAATAACACCAATACAATAAGACCAGTATGATACACCTGCATAATAAGACCAGTATGATACACCAGTGTAATGACACCAAAACAACAAGACCAGTATGATAACACCAGTATAATAACACCAGTATGATACACCAGTATAATCACAGCAGTATAATTTGTAATCTGGTGCTCAACGTTAACACATGCCTTACGTGTAATATTATGAACCAGCAGCATTATTTCCCGGGGATTTGTAGTAGTTGGCAAAATAAGGGTCAGCCATTAACGCTTTGAAAATGAAAAAACAATTTCAAATCAATTATTTGTGTGTTGAGATTCTTTGGTGCTAATATTATTTACTTCAAACGTTGTATAGTAGGCAAGAATACCGATGCTTGTTAAGGTAATTTTCAAATATGCGCTTATTTGATTTAAGATTGGCTCATTTTCTCATGTTCTCTCTGTCTTATCCAGCAGAAGATCAGCAGCAGCAGCAGAAGACGAAGAAGTGTGAGGCAAAGGGCCCTCAGCTGAACACCTTCCAGCCAATGGCTGGACAAGTGAACCGTGGCCATGACAGTGAGGGAGAGAACACCCCCCCGAGTCTCTGTGGTTCACAGGAGAACGTCAACTCGCCCCAGTCCGACAACAGCATGGTTCCTGATGCGTTCTCGGAGGGCCAGAGACCCAGAGCCCGCCCGAGGGGCCGCGGTGGCAACAAACAGAGCGTCAGGAAGGTGGTCGCGGTCGGTGACGCGCCTCCCCCGCCCGCCAAAGAAGAAGCTCAGGGAAACGACTTTGCTGGAACGCAGGAAGAACTCCAAGAGTCCGCCGGCGCCGCACATCTGAGCCGGAAGGCACGGAAACCGGACCAACAGTTCTATCGGCCCGGGAGCCGGCGGAGCGCCCAGGAGCGGGAGCCGGGCGCAGACAGGGAGCCGGCCAGACCTCCGCCTGAGAGGAGCTCTCATTCGGCCCAGGCCCCGCCCCAGAACCACACCCAGGACGGGGCAGGAGGCAAACCCTCGGCCCCCCAGGAGGAAGGAGGGGAGGAGAACAGGGGGAACGGCGGCAAGCCCACCGGCGACAGGCCTAACGACAAGAACCGCAAGAAGGACAGGAGGGATCCAGACAGACCCCCATCGCTCCCCACCAGCGAGCCAGCGCCAGAAACCCTCGCCAACAAGGTGGGGAAGCTCAGCCTGAAGGAGAAGGAGGAAGGAGCAGCCGGGAAGGAGGACATGGAGGCCGGACGCCAAAGAGCGAAGGTGTCCGAGGAGAGTAAGAAAGGAGAAGGAGAGACCCCCGAGAAGAAGAGGGATAGAGGAAACCGGAGGAGGAGAGGAGGCGAGAGGGAGAAGGACACTCTTTCCGAGACTGGGAGAGGGAGAGTAGCGGAGAGTGGTGGAGGAGAAGGAGGAGGAGGAGGAGGAGGAGGAGGAGGAGGAGGAGGAGGAGGAGGAGAGAGCGATAGGAAGAAGGAAGCTCCCCCTGAGTCTGGGAGAGTAGCAGAGAGAGGTTGTGGAGGAGAAGGAGGAGGAAAGAGCGAGAGGAAGCGTGACCCTGGTCCAGAAGAGACAACCAGGCGGGCGTCAGATGGGATTCAAGGCCAGGAGGCCAGCCAGCCGGCCAAGGGAAGAGACAACAACCGGACCCGGGACAGCCGGAGAGGGGCCGATAAACCCCACAACAACAGCAGCAGCAGCCGGGCCCCAGACCAGCAGAGAGACGCTGCCGGCGGCAGACAAGAGCCGGCGGCAGCGGCGAGCGGCGAGAGGAACAAACACAACACCAATAACCCCTCCTCCTCCAAGCGTTACTCAAAGTTGGACATCCGGCGCACACGAGACCGTACCTACAGCAGCAGCTCGGCCAGCAGCGCCGCCAGCTTCGACCCCCCCAGCGGGGGGAGGAGCGGCCAGAGGACGGCGTTCCAACGGCCGGGGGCGGGGCGCCGCGAGCAGGCCGGGGGGAGGAGGGACCGGGACGGCCGGGCCGCCAACGGGCAGTCGTCCACTGAGTCGCCGGAGGGCAGCGACACGAGCGCTCCCGCCAAGGACAGACGCACTGGGAGGAGAGACGGGGGGGAGAGGGAGAGGGAGAGGGGGGGAGAAAGGGGAGGGCAGAGGGAGAGGGGAGGGGAGAAAGAGAGGGGAGGAGAGAAGGAGAGGGGAGGAGAGAAGGAGAGGGGAGGAGAAAGGGGAGGGCAGAGGGAGAGGGGAGGGGAGAAAGAGAGGGGAGGAGAGAAGGAGAGGGGAGGAGAGAGGGAGAGGGGAGGAGAGAGGGAGAGGGGAGGAGAGAGAGAGAGGGAAGGGGGGAGGGAGAGGGGAGGAGAGCGGGAGAGGGGAGGAGAGAAGGAGAGGGGAGGAGAGAGAGAGAGGGAAGGGGGGAGGGAGAGGGGAGGAGAGCGGGAGAGGGGAGGGGAGAGGGAGCGAGGAGGGGAGAGAGAGAGAGGGGAGGGGGGAGGGAGAGGGGAGGGGAGCGGGAGAGGGGAGGGGAGAGGGAGCGAGGAGGGGAGAGAGAGAGGGGAGGGGAGAGACCGAGAGAGGAGAGTCACAGAGTGCGGCCGCTGAGGGAGGGGGGGCGGGGCGTCCTGCGTGTGTCCCTGGACCAGCCCCCCGCCCCCCCCCAGAGCGACAGGGGCCCCCAGCCTCCGCCGGGCTCGGCGCCGCGAGGGAGGGGCCGGGGCCTCCTGGTCCTCCCCGCCCCACACAGACCTCTCCGGGGGCCCCGAGCCCGGGCCCCGGCTCCTGTTCGGGGGGGCCCGAGGGGCGGCCGTGGGCCGGGGCCGGGGGGGCCGCGGCGGTGGCAGCAGGCGCCTCTGGGACCCCAACAACCCGGAGCAGAAGCCGGCCCTGCAGCGGGGCCCCCAGCTCGGGCCCCTGCCGCCGCCCATGTTCCTGCAGACGGGCGGCGGCTACGGGCCGCTGCACTTCCTGGACACGGACGACGAGGCGGCGGGGAGCCCGCCCGTCCCCCAGGGGGGGGGGCCTTTCCCGGCCCGCAGGCCGTCGCCGCCGCCTACTACAAGTTCCAGACCTCGGACGACCCCTACGGCCGCGCCGGGCCCCCGGCGGGCCCCCCCGCCCCGGGGCCCGGCGCCGCGCAGCGCTACCCCTACCCCTACCAGGCGGGCCCGTCCTACTACGGGGGCCCCGCTAACGGCGTGTTACCCGCCCCCGGGGGGTACCGGGCGGCCGGCCACGCCCAGGCCGGGGCCCCCGGGGGCCGGGGGGGGGCGGGCCACGCCCGAGGAGGTGGAGCAGCAGAACCGGGGCGAGCTGGGCCGCCTGCTGAGAGGGGCGGACGCCCAAGAGCTGCAGATCAACAACCTGCTGTCCCGGGACACCCTGAGCGCCCAAGGCCTGGAGCGCATGGCCCAGCTCAGGTGGGCCGGAGCGGCGAGGACCAGGGCCCTTTAGACCCCTGGTTCTCATGGGGGAGGAGGGGGAGGAGGGGCCTAAAGGGAGGAGGGGCCTAAAGGGAGGAGGGGCTAGGGCCAGGGCCCTTTAGACCCCTGGTTCTAATGGGGGAGGAGGGGGAGGAGGGGCCTAAAGGGAGGAGGGGCCTAAAGGGAGGAGGGGCTAGGACCAGGGCCCTTTGGACCCCTGGTTCTAATGGGGGAGGAGGGGCCTAAAGGGAGGAGGGGCCTAAAGGGAGGAGGGGCCTAAAGGGAGGAGGTCTAAAGGGGCCAGGCCTGGCTCTGAACCAGGGCCCTCCATCATGGTGTTATCATATAGTCTATAACCTCCATCATGGTGTCATCATGTAGTCTATAACCTCCATCATGGTGTCATCATGTAGTCTATAACCTCCATCATGGTGTCATCATGTAGTCTATAACCTCCATCATGGTGTTATCATGTAGTCTATAACCTCCATCATGGTGTTATCATGTAGTCTATAACCTCCATCATGGTGTTATCATGTAGTCTATAACCTCCATCATGGTGTTATCATGTAGTCTATAACCTCCATCATGGTGTTATCATGTAGTCTATAACCTCCATCATGGTGTTATCATGTAGTCTATAACCTCCATCATGGTGTTATCATGTAGTCTATAACCTCCATCATGGTGTTATCATATAGTCTATAACCTCCATCATGGTGTCATCATGTAGTCTATAACCTCCATCATGGTGTTATCATGTAGTCTATAACCTCCATCATGGTGTTATCATGTAGTCTATAACCTCCATCATGGTGTTATCATGTAGTCTATAACCTCCATCATGGTGTTATCATGTAGTCTATAACCTCCATCATGGTGTTATCATGTAGTCTATAAACCAACCAACGCTGCTATTTAATGGCGATATTTAACCATTCAAATATCACAAGTGGTTAGAATGCATTTAATTATTGTTGAGGGACTATGAAGCTAAAGCTTATCTCTGATCAGTCTGGCCTACTGCTTAGTGTCCGGGGAGACCCTTCCAACTGA
>NC_082388.1:27987509-28032509 GCF_031168955.1 Gadus macrocephalus
TAGAGCGGCTGCTGGAGGAGCTCCAGAACCTCAAGTCCACCGTGCTGTCTCAGGAGAAGAGGATATGTGACCTTGAGAACAAGCTCTCCCAGTACACCAACGGCACGGCCTGACCCCACACACACACACATTAGTCTGAGTTACTCATCTTTATTAATACCAATGGCTCTGCATCGCCCCTCCCCGCCCTACGGAGGGATCCATATTCACATTGTTTGAGTGGCAGGCGGACTGGGAGGAGTATATTGAGGACATGTTTAGGATTAGTTAAACATTGATCGGTTGGATAATGACACACACACACACACACACACACACACACACACACACACACACACACACACACACACACACACACACACACAATAATTTAACCACTGAATAACACAACGTTTTCAAACCTCAGATAATATGTAAATAGTGATAAAGCAAAAGGAGAAGTAGAATCAAAATTTGAAAACATAAATGATTTTTGTGTGATCCGTAAACAAATGTACATGAGACAAGTTGTAACATCAATAAAAACAATCATTTTTTTCTAAAGAGACCACTTGCAATCTCTTAATTCTGCTGTGGTGACGTTTTCTGGGTTCTTCGTGAACCCGCTTTATGTGGAGAGAGGAGCCGCCTCCTTTCAGACGCTGGAACAGATGATGGCCAGCGAGTCATTCAGGGCAACGCCTTCAGGAACAGGAGACAGTAAGGCCTGCATTACAACGCCTTAATGACACAGACGGTCTCAGAGCTAGAACCTGTCACCAGGTACGATAGTAAGCCGACGAAACTCCCAGGGCCCTATCTTGCATCCGGCGCAAGTGACTTAGTCACTGGCGCATGTGTCGTTGCTAGTTTACAACTGGCGCAGAGCGTTCTTTTCCCACCACCGCCACTCGCCGGTATATTGATCATGCGCCCCAAGGGGCGGTTCGGCGGAAGGAGGAGGCGTGTTCTGGCGCAAACGGTATTTTGCCGTTTCTAAATACCATTGCGCTACTGACCAGGATATACCTGGTTTAAAGTCTGTGGCGCGTTGTTCAGATGCTATTTTAAGGGCACATGCATACATGCGCATGCGATGCATACGGATTGCTTGTGCACCTCGCGCATACACTTTGCTTCTCCCATCTACCTAGCCGCACATTCTTGGTAAATTATTTGGGAAAGAACAGCTGATGCAGCGGTAATAAGTTGTACTTTTAAATCAATGCATCTGCAAACACCGTACAGCAAACACATATTTTCTTGACACAGACATCGTGTAGGCCTACATGCCCATAACTTTTAGGATTGATGAGTATTTGATCGTGAAAAACATTGTTTTACCGCGAGTGAGTGTTAAAAAGAATGAATGAATGCGGGCGCGCGTGTGTGCTCTGTTTAAACACACGCAAACTAAACACGTAACGCATAATACAATCAATGGCAATGTCTATTACCGCGGGGACACATGCATATTAGGATAGCATACAATACTGATAAGAAACAATGTTTATAATGTATTGCGTATATCATTAAATAGAACCACAGTTACCGCATATCATGTTATATCTTATACGTTTTCTTTGCCGAAATTTATTTGAGGACTCAGTATTTCTGAAGTTGTGGAAGAAAACCCCTTATTCCATGTGTGAATTAGGCCATATTATTTGGCAATAAACAGCCATTTGCAGTTTGAAATTCATGTGCATCTGTCTCATCGGAGACTGCAGACGCGCTGTCAAAATATCAACTCGTCCGACTCAAATGCGCTCATGGCTCTTAAAGGGGATGGGAGCTGGCACTCTCATTGGTTTGTTGGACGTTACGCCCAAACCACACCTACGGGTAATTAGGCTGCTTCAGACCAACCCTTTTGACACTTGCGCCGCGACGCAAGTGTCATTTATCCGCCTGTAAAATAGCGATAGCGCCGTAGAACCGCCCACAAAGCTACTTGCGCTTTGCGCTTCCCACTTGCGTTTCAGACCGTTAAAATAGGGCCCCAAAGTTTATTAATCTCTTCAGCAAAATGAATTTTCTACTAATTAACTATCTTCCAAAGACGCAGTGGACTCCCAGTGTAGTGTAGTGGACCCTACTCCTAACCCTAGTCCTACCCCTAACCCCAAACCCTGCCCCTACCCCCAGCCCTACTCTTACCCCAAACCCTACCCTAGCCCTACCCCTAGCCCTACTCCTACCCCAGCCCTACTCCTACCCTACCCCAGCCCTACCCCAGCCCTACTCCTACCCCAGCCCTACCCCTAGCCCTACCCCAGCCCTACTCCTACTCCTACCCCTACCCCTACCCCTAGCCCTACCCCTAGCCCAACTCCTACCCCAGCCCTACTCCTACCCTACCCCTACCCCAGCCCTACCCCTAGCCCTACCCCAGCCCTACCCCAGCCCTACTCCTACCCCAGCCCTACCCCAGCCCTACTCCTACTCCTACCCCTAGCCCTACCCCAGCCCTACTCCTACTCCTACCCCTAGCCCTACCCCAGCCCTACTCCTACCCCTACCCCAGCCCTACTCCTACCCCAGCCCTACCCTAGCCCTACCCCAGCCCTACTCCTACCCCTAGCCCTACCCCAGCCCTACTCCTACCCCAGCCCTACCCCAGCCCTACTCCTACCCCAGCCCTACCCTAGCCCTAACCCTACCCTAGCCCTACCCCAGCCCTACTCCTACCCCAGCCCTAACCCTACCCTAGCCCTACTCCTACCCCAGCCCTACCCCAGCCCTACCCCTAGCCTAGCCCTACCCTAGCCCTAACCCTACCCCAGCCCTAACCCTACCTTAGCCCTACCCTAGCCCTACTCCTACCCCAGCCCTACCCTAGCCCTACCCTAGCCCTACCCCAGCCCTACCCCAGCCCTAACCCTACCCTAGCCCTACCCTAGCCCTACTCCTACCCCAGCCCTACCCCAGCCCTAGCCTAGCCCTGGGACCAGGTCCTGCTGTTAGCAGCTAACCACTGATCCCTGAGGTTCTGCTTTGATCCCGCCCTGCCGTTCCCCGCTCCTCAACGTCCGACTATAGAGAATAAGAAGATGAGATGGTAGCTACCTGGACACAACACCGCACCCAGGATCACACCCCGGCCGGCCAGACCAGGGCCAGGGCCAGGACCAGAGCCAGGCCCGAGCCCAGGCAGGACGGGGTGAGGGCGGCCCCCGGGGACTGGGCCGCGGGGTCAGGGCCCCGGGCGCTGTAGGGGCAGGAGCCCACGTTGCCCACCCCGTCCACGGTCAGCAGCTCGGCCTCCGGGGAGCAGCAGGAGGCCCGGTAGGTCACCCGGCTGGCGTTCTGCCCCCCCGCGCCCAGCCCCACCACCGCCGAGCTCAGGGTGCCGTTGCCCTGCAGCAGGGCCAGCCGGCCCACCCCCGACACGTCCGCCACGTCCACCACCACCGCCCAGTCCCCCACCTGGCTGCAGTTACCCTCACAGGAGCCCTCCCGAAGGACCAGGGTGCAGGAGGGGGGCTGGAAGTCTGTCACTGGAGAGGAGAGGAGGAGAGGGTGGAGGAGGAGGAGGAGAGGGTGGAGGAGGAGGAGGAGGAGGAGAGGGTGGAGGAGGAGAGGGTGGAGGAGGAGGAGGAGGAGAGGGTGGAGGAGGAGGAGAGGGTGGAGGAGGAGGAGGAGGAGGAGAGGGTGGAGGAGGAGGAGGAGGAGGAGGAGAGGGTGGAGGAGGAGGAGGAGGAGGAGAGGGTGGAGGAGGAGAGGGTGGAGGAGGAGGAGGAGGAGAGGGTGGAGGAGGAGGAGAGGGTGGAGGAGGAGGAGGAGGAGGAGAGGGTGGAGGAGGAGGAGGAGGAGGAGGAGAGGGTGGAGGAGGAGAGGGTGGAGGAGGAGGAGGAGGAGAGGGTGGAGGAGGAGGAGAGGGTGGAGGAGGAGGAGGAGGAGGAGAGGGTGGAGGAGGAGGAGGAGGAGGAGGAGAGGGTGGAGGAGGAGAGGGTGGAGGAGGATAGGGTGGAGGAGGAGGAGGAGGAGGAGGAGGAGAGGGTGGAGGAGGAGAGGGTGGAGGAGGATAGGGTGGAGGAGGAGAGGGTGGAGGAGGAGGAGGAGGAGGAGGAGAGGGTGGAGGAGGAGAGGGTGGAGGAGGAGGAGGAGGAGAGGGTGGAGGAGGAGGAGGAGAGGGTGGAGGAGGAAGAGGTGGTGGGGAGAAGAGGGTGGAGGAGGAGGAGAGGGTGGAGGAGGAGGAGAGGGTGGAGGAGAGGGTGGAGGAGGATAGGGTGGAGGAGGATAGGGTGGAGGAGGATAGGGTGGAGGAGGAGGAGGAGGAGGAGAGGGTGGAGGAGGAGGAGGAGGAGGAGGAGGAGAGGGTGGAGGAGGAGAGGGTGGAGGAGGATAGGGTGGAGGAGGAGGAGGAGGAGAGGGTGGAGGAGGAGGAGAGGGTGGAGGAGGAAGAGGTGGTGGGGAGAAGAGGGTGGAGGAGGAGGAGAGGGTGGAGGAGGAGGAGGAGGAGGAGAGGGTGGAGGAGGAGAGGGTGGAGGAGGATAGGGTGGAGGAGGAGGAGGAGGAGGAGGAGAGGGTGGAGGAGGAGGAGAGGGTGGAGGAGGAAGAGGTGGTGGGGAGAAGAGGGTGGAGGAGGAGGAGAGGGTGGAGGAAGAGGAGAGGATGGAGGCGGAGGAGGGGAGAAGAGGATGGAGATGGGGGAGAAGGAGGAGGAGGAGGGGAGGGACAAGAGAGGTCAGAGGAGAGGAGGAGGAGGGAGGTCACAGCCTCTTGTATATATAGAGGCCGGGCAGCAATAGCGCTCCACCATCACAGCGGCGTTACCGTGGCGACGGAGCAGCGCTACCGTGGTGACGGAGCAGCGTTACCGTGTTGACGACGGAGTAGCGCTCCACCACGTAGTTGGCGTCGGCTCCTCCCGGTGCCTCCGCCTGGATGGTCAGGGTGACATCACTTCCTGACGGGGTGTTGCGGGGCACCGAGAGGGTCACCGTCCCGTTGGCCTCGCCCCCGGCAACCAGCTCCAGGCGGGCGGGGGAGTCGGTGACGAAGCCCCGGTCGTCCGTCACCTGGATGGAGAAGTTGCCTCCCACATCGCCCGTCGTCACGGTGAAGCGGACCAGGAACGGCGTTCCTGGAACTATGATGTTCTCCGACTCGGACTACGGAACAGAGGGAACGTAGAGTCAGGTTAACCTGTATTATATACAGTCTGAGTCAGGTTAACCTGTATTATATACAGTCTGAGTCAGGTTAACCTGTATTATATACAGTCTGAGTCAGGTTAACCTATTGTGGCATCCCGCCACGTGGTCCTCGGCCTGGACGGGCCCGGGGTACCGTAGAGGACGGGGTGTACCACCCCCACCCACCAGCCGGCGAGAGAGAGCAGCCCTTTCGGCACCCCAATCAGGGTGATTGGGGGACACCTGGCCGAAAGCACGAGAGCCGTTTTAAGAGGAGGACCAGCACAGCACAGCACGGGCACGGGAGCAGGAAGGAAGTGCTCGTGGCAGTGAGAGAGCCAAGAGGCCCATGGAGGCCCGAGAGACCGCGTCTCCTTTATGGTTGATTGTTAAGTTGTTTGTGAATAAATGCCTTTTTTTGGCTTTTCGCAACGCAATTGTGTCCGGTTTGGGAGGAGTTGGTGCGCTCAACGTGGCGGGTTGCCACATATGGTGGAGAATGCGGGCAACTCGACCGAGCTACGGGCCATTTTGGGTGGGAGCACCCACCTCAAGCCACCCCCAAACCGGAGCCGACGCAGCCGGGGCCGACGCAGCCGGAGCCGACCCCGCCAGAGACGAAACGCCGCCAGAGACGAAACGCCGCCAGAGACGATGCCGCCAGAGACGACGCAGCCCGAGACGACGCAGCCCGAGACTAGGCCGCGGGAGACGAGGCCGCGGGAGACGAGGCCGCGGGAGACGAGGTCGCGGGAGACGAGGTCGCGGGAGACGAGGCCGCTGAGACGAGACTGCGGGAGACTAGGCCGCGAAACGAGCCACGCCGGCAGCAGAAGCAGCCATGCTGCGCTGCGCGCCGGACCGCTGCCACCTCCGAAAGGCCACCCGAGGCTTCAGCAAAGGGTGGAGGAGTGTGGCAACCCGGCCTGGGCCAATTAAGGATATTCAGAGCACCTGAGGAACAAGTGGAGAAGCAGGGCTTAAATAGCCCGCTTCTCCACTCATTCGGGGCTCACCCAGCCCTGGAGCTCCAGCACGGAGAGACCGGTCCTCGTGGGTGACGGGATTCCACCCACGAAGGAGGGGACCGTTGATTCCTCCCAGGTCGTACGTTTTTTGTGTTTGGAGAGACTTTTATGTTCTGAAATAAACATGCCTTTTTTTGGCTTTTCGCAACGCAATTGTGTCCTGTTTGGGAGGAGTTGGTGCGCTTAACGTGGCGGGTTGCCACACTATATACAGTCTGAGTCAGGTTAACCTGTATTATATACAGTCTGAGTCAGGTTAACCTGTATTATATACAGTCTGAGTCAGGTTAACCTGTATTATATACAGTCTGAGTCAGGTCAACCTGTATTATATACAGTCTGAGTCAGGTTAACCTGTATTATATACAGTCTGAGTCAGGTTAACCTGTATTATATACAGTCTGAGTCAGGTTAACCTATATACAGTCTGAGTCAGGTTAACCTGTATTATATACAGTCTGAGTCAGGTTAACCTGTATTATATACAGTCTGAGTCAGGTTAACCTGTATTATATACAGTCTGAGTCAGGTTAACCTGTATTATATACAGTCTGAGTCAGGTTAACCTGTATTATATACAGTCTGAGTCAGGTGAACCTGTATTTTATACAGTCTGAGTCTGGTTAACCTGTATTATATACAGTCTGAGTCAGGTTAACCTGTATTATATACAGTCTGAGTCAGGTTAACCTGTATTATATACAGTCTGAGTCAGGTTAACCTGTATTATATACAGTCTGAGTCAGGTTAACCTATATTATATACAGTCTGAGGTCAACCTGTATTATATACAGTCTGAGTCAGGTTAACCTGTATATATACAGTCTGAGTCAGGTTAAAGGTCCCATGACATGAAAATCTCACTTTATGAGGTTTTCTAACATAAATATGAGTTCCCCTAGCCTGCCTATGGTCCCCCAGTGGCTAAAACTTGCGTTTGGTGTAAAACGAGCACTAGCTGTTCTGCTCGCCTTTGAAAAAACGGAGGCTCAAGCACGCTGATTTGGAATGTCTGTATTCATGACGTCACCAAGAATCTCAGCTCCTCCCCTTACTCTGCCTGGCCCGCCCAGAGACGTTGGCCCGCCAATGAGACTCGACGGTGCGAGCGCCACGTGTGTGTGTGTGTGTGTGTGTGTGTGTGTGTGTGTGTGTGTGTGTGTGTGTGTGTGTGTGTGTGTGTGTGTGTGTGTGTGTGTGTGTGTGTGTGTGTGTGTGTGTGTGTGTGTGTGTGTGTGTGTGTGAATACACACACTGTAACGCAAGTGTTTCTTGTCGGTTCTTTGACGTCTCATGTATTTCCACAACGAGACTCGTATTGGGGGTTATCTGAGCCATGGTTGAGAAGGAATTGGGGGAAAGGAACTTTAGCTTTTACTCGCTGAAGTACATGAACTGCGACATGCCGCCGGTTGCCGCGAGGCACCATCGCCCGGCAGCGGGCAGCCGGCAGCAGGCAGCGCGCGGTTCAGTCGACTTCAGGTTAATGTGAAAGTGGAAGAACCAGAGACGTCGCAGAACCCAACGAAGTCGTTTGTGATTCATAATATCGTCTGGAGGCGCACACAGCTTTTGGCCGTGATAATATGTATTAAATGATATAGATTTCTATGCATTATATGATATTATTTAGATATAGAGCTCCAGGACTGTAACGCAAGTGTTGTACACTTCCTTGTTATTTGGATAACCGTTCTGCTTTTGGTGTTATGGCGCATAACACGTTGGGCTCTCGTCTCTGGTATTTCTACAACGAGACTCCGTAGTGGGGGTTATCTCAGCCAAGGTTGAGAATGAATTGGGGGGAAGGAACTTTGGCTTTGACTCCCTCAAGAACATGAACCACGACATGGAGGAGAAAGGGATTGTTGGCGGCGAATGTCTCCCGCTTGAGCCCCGCTGAGGTGCCTAAGCGCTGCCCGGCAACGATCCCTTTCTCCTCCTTGTCGCGGTTCAGTCTACTTCACATTGATGAGGACGTTGAAGAACCAGGAACGTCGGAGAACCCAACGCGGTCGTTTGAGATTCATAATATCGGCTCACACAGCTTTTGGCCGTGATAATATATATTATATGATATAGATATCTATGTAGGCTATATGATAATATTTAGATATAGAGCTCCAGGACTCCTCTGTGTTCTAGAATATTTACAGAACACGGCTAAAGGCTGTGTGCGCCTCGCCATTGCGATACATCCACTGTAAACAGAGCGCATGGTACCGTGGCTGCAAGCTGCTCAGGGCCACACCCCCACCCTCCTCCTTGACCCGCCTCGCTCCTCCTCATTTGCATTATAGCTACAGACACCAAAACAGCGCATTTGGGGGAAGCTCAATGTGCGACTGGCTCGGAGTGGCTGTAACTCTGCACCACGGCTGAATTTCGGGAACGTCTTTGAATACTGTGTTAGTTGCCCACTAATTAAAGAATACATAAAATAGCATGTCATGGGACCTTTAACCTGTATTGGTTAAGATGAGCTCTGCTCATTGGTTAAGGTGAGCTCTGCTCATTGGTTGAGCTCTGTTCATTGGTTAAGGTGAGCTCTGCTCATTGGTTGAGCTCTGTTCATTGGTTAAGGTGAGCTCTGCTCATTGGTTGAGCTCTGTTCATTGGTTAAGGTGAGCTCTGCTCATTGGTTGAGCTCTGTTCATTGGTTAAGGTGAGCTCTGCTCATTGGTTGAGCTCTGTTCATTGGTTAAGGTGAGCTCTGCTCATTGGTTGAGCTCTGTTCATTGGTTAAGGTGAGCTCTGCTCATTGGTTGAGCTCTGTTCATTGGTTAAGGTGAGCTCTGCTCATTGGTTGAGCTCTGTTCATTGGTTAAGGTGATCTCTGCTCATTGGTTGAGCTCTGTTCATTGGTTAAGGTGAGCTCTGCTCATTGGTTGAGCTCTGTTCATTGGTTAAGGTGAGCACTGCTCATTGGTTGAGTTAGGGCTCACCCTGACTGTGATGTTGGAGCTCCGTAGGACGCCGGGGGCCTGCCTCTGGAAGGTCCCCCCGGGGGCCCCCCCGCGGCCCTTCACGCGGACCCCGAAGGCGCCCGCCGGCACGGCGCTGAAGCGGGCCAGGACCTCCCCCCCGCCCCGGGGCTCCAGCCGGCCCCTCACCGCCCCCCCGCCCTGCGGCTCCACCAGCAACACCTCCGTGAGGGCGGCCTGGGGGGCGGTCAGCGACAGCAGCAGGGTCCCGCTCGCCCCTTTGGGGCACAGCTCGGGTCATTCATGACATTAACTACTAAAACACTCACAACATGTGCCCTGATCCTGGGTACCCTCCCCCCCTGGAAGGTGGTTCATACATCAATTCATTCTCCAGGACATTTGTACGTTTAACTTCTTCTTGTACATTTCAAACATGTTACATTTATACGATTAAAACAAAATCGACTTTGAGAAACTAATCTAATCTATGTTCCACATGGTCAGGGTTAGGGGGGGTCAGGGTCAGTAGGGTTAGGGGGGGGTCAGTAGGGTCAGTAGGGTTAGGGGGGGTCAGTAGGGTCAGTAGGGTTAGGGGGGGTCAGGGTCAGTAGGGTTAGGGCTGGTAAGGGTTAGGGTTAGGGGGGGTCTGTAGGGTCAGTAGGGTTAGGGGGGGGTCAGGGTCAGTAGGGTTAGGGGGGGTCAGGGTCAGTAGGGTTAGGGGGGGGTCAGTAGGGTTAGGGGGGGTCAGTAGGGTTAGGGGGGGGTCAGTAGGGTCAGTAGGGTTAGGGGGGGGTCAGTAGGGTTAGGGGGGGTCAGTAGGGTCAGTAGGGTTAGGGGGGGTCAGTAGGGTCAGTAGGGTTAGGGGGGGTCAGTAGGGTCAGTAGGGTTAGAGGGGGTCTGTAGGGTCAGTAGGGTTAGGGGGGTCAGTAGGGTTAGGGGGGGTCAGTAGGGTCAGTAGGGTTATGGGGGGGTCAGTAGGGTTAGGGGGGGTCTGTAGGGTCAGTAGGGTTAGGGGGGGGTCAGTAGGGTCAGTAGGGTTAGGTGGGGTCAGTAGGGTTAGGGGGGGTCTGTAGGGTCAGTATGGTTAGGGGGGGTCAGTAGGGTCAGTAGGGTTAGGGGGGTCAGTAGGGTCAGTAGGGTTAGGGGGGGGTCAGGGTCAGTAGGGTTAAGGGGGGTCAGTAGGGTTAGGGGGGGTCAGTAGGGTTAGGGTCAGTAGGGTTAGGGTCAGTAGGGTTAGGGTCAGGGTTAGGGTCAGTAGGGTCAGGGTCAGTAGGGTCAGGGTCAGTAGGGTTAGGGTCAGTAGGGTTAGGGTCAGTAGGGTCAGGGTCAGTAGGGTTAGGGTCAGTAGGGTCAGTAGGGTTAGGGTCAGGGTTAGGGTCAGTAGGGTTAGGGTCAGTAGGGTTAGGGTTAGGGTCAGTAGGGTCAGGGTCAGTAGGGTTAGGGTCAGTAGGGTCAGTAGGGTTAGGGTCAGTAGGGTCAGGGTTAGGGTCAGTAGGGTCAGGGTCAGTAGGGTCAGGGTCAGTAGGGTCAGGGTCAGTAGGGTTAGGGTCAGTAGGGTTAGGGTCAGTAGGGTCAGTAGGGTTAGGGTCAGGGTCAGTAGGGTTAGGGTCAGTAGGGTTAGGGTTAGGGTCAGTAGGGTCAGGGTCAGTAGGGTTAGGGTCAGTAGGGTCAGTAGGGTTAGGGTCAGTAGGGTTAGGGTCAGTAGGGTCAGGGTCAGTAGGGTTAGGGTCAGTAGGGTCAGGGTCAGTAGGGTCAGGGTTAGGGTCAGTAGGGTCAGGGTCAGTAGGGTTAGGGTCAGGGTCAGTAGGGTTAGGGTCAGTAGGGTCAGGGTCAGTGTCAGTAGGGTCAGTGTCAGTAGGGTTAGGGTCAGTAGGGTCAGGGTTAGGGTCAGTAGGGTCAGGGTCAGTAGGGTTAGGGTCAGTAGGGTCAGGGTCAGTAGGGTCAGGGGTGCATGACCTCATTAACACGAGAGCGGCCCTCTTACCTGCTCTGGGCCGGGACCCCAACACGTCGAGGCCAGCGAAAGGGCCTTCGGACATCTCCACAAAGTCAAACAGGAAGTCAACGTCGCTCTGGCCTGAGGGAAATACAGTCAGTAAGTACACCAATTAGTAAGAACACCAATTGCTAAGTAAACCAGTGAGTAAGTACACCAAACAGCCATTAACATAAACATGGGACCATGCACCAGACGTTTCCTTGACAATGCAAATTTGACATGCTCAGAGATCTGCCGAAGAAGGCAGACACCTGTTGCACACCAGCAGCCATTGCCACACTAAGGAGAGCTTCCTCTCCTCACTGACTACTCAATGTGCAACAGGTGTGCAGCCTCACCAGCACCAGATGAGTTCAGACTCAGGCAGGTGAGGCTGCTTTAACCAACACACACACACACACACACACACACACACACACACACACACACACACACACACACACACACACACACACACACACACACACACACACACACACACACACACACACACACACACACACACACACACACACACACACACACACACACACACTATTTAAAGCATGAGCAAATCATTAATTTAATTGTATTTGTTCATAAACCAAAAGCATACCGCCTCAAGTGTCTTACCTGTGACCTTCAGAGTGTAAGGGTTGGATGACACCAGTTCCACAGTCCACTCTCCCACTTGGGTTTTTAGTTTCAACGCCTTTAAATTTCCTACAGACCGGAAAACACCTAATCGTCCGTTTTGCACGGTACTGCTCTGAGACTCGCCTGTTAGAAACATATGTTGGGTAATAAGTTGTATGATTAACCTACAAACATCCAATAGATTGTCCATACTTATAGGATAAGGTGAAATATGTTATTAATGGTAGTAGTTATAGGAATGAAAAGCATACAAGTTACAAGATCGTTTTTTGTCCTATACACAATGGAAACATAGTTTACAGCATAGGACACAATCTTCCTCCAGATCTGGTATCTTTCAGTTTCAGCAAAACAGGTTCCAGGATAAATATGCTGACAATTGGCCAAGGCAATTAGATGGCCTAGTCAACAACATAGTCGTCCGTCTGACTTTGCCAAGATAAGCATCCATGCTAAGAATGCAGCCAAGACGATAGAAAATAGGCCAAGCGTCAACGTTCCTGAAGGGGTTGAATGGGGTGAGGTTGAGGGAGGTTCTATTCGCGGCCCCTGAGGGGTTGAGTGAGGTTCTATTTGTGGTGCCTGAGGGGTTGAGTGAGGTTCTATTTGTGGTGCCTGAGGGGTTGATAAAGGTTGAGCGAGGTTCTATTTGTGTTGCTTCAGGGGTTGATAAAGGTCGAGGGAGGTTCTATTTGTGTTGCTTCAGGGGTTGATAAAGGTCGAGCGAGGTTCTATTTGTGTTGCTTCAGGGGTTGATAAAGGTCGAGGGAGGTTCTATTTGTGTTGCTTCAGGGGTTGATAAAGGTCGAGCGAGGTTCTATTTGTGTTGCTTCAGGGGTTGATAAAGGTCGAGGGAGGTTCTATTTGTGTTGCTTCAGGGGTTGATAAAGGTCGAGGGAGGTTCTATTTGTGTTGCTTCAGGGGTTGATAAAGGTTGAGCGAGGTTCTATTTGTGTTGCTTCAGGGGTTGATAAAGGTCGAGGGAGGTTCTATTCGCGTTACCTGAGGGGTTGCTGATGGTAAAGCTCATGGAACCTCCAGTGATGTAAACAGTGAGACTTCGTACGGACTCGTCCACGGGGAACGAGAAGGTCTCATCTCTCCCTGGGCTCCGGGAAGCCTGGAGAAGAGTCACCTGGGAGAGAACACCACAGAGCTCACGCCTCAATGATTAAGATAAGCTGGCCATCAGAGGCTGATCAGATGTATTGTGTTACCAGGGAGTCAGCAGAGGACGCCGTTATAATGCTGATGGCTTCAGTTAGCTCGCTCTTTGTCACTTCAATAGCCAGACCTCCTGAAGCCTGAGCTAGCTGCCTGTAAAGTAGAGCTTCAGCTGAGGACCCCCGGCTCGGCGGGCTGCTGTTCTCCTCAGAGGTGCCAGTCAGCATGAAGTTCACCTAAAGAAGGGATGGGGGCTTAATGGACTACAGGTGCCAGACCACAATGTGTTCAGACATCACCAGGGCAGCCTCGTACCACAGTCTGGGTCCGCTCCAGCAGGGCGATCACCGGCCCTTTGAGGTTTGTGTCTTTAGCAGATGCGTCCGTGAAGAGGAAGATCTCAGAATCAGAGGGTGCAGCTGTCAAGGCCAACTGTAACACGTGGAGGATTGAAAGGTCAATGATGGCACCCATTGCACTCCTGACCATCCCTGGAAGAAGGGATTTCTTCTCAAGATTTCTTCCTTGCTAATTTCAAGGGAGTTTTTTCTTGCCCTTGTGGGGACTTGGGTAAAGGGGGATGTCATTCATATTTGGCCTGTTGAGCCCTTTAAGACTGTAATGGTGATTAAGGACTATACAAATACAATTGAATTGAATTGAATTGAATTGAAAGGGGTTGCAGATAGCAATTCCTCCAATCCTGAAACCTAACAACAGTGGATTGGTGGGGCCGGTGTTGGCGTGCAACACCTTGAGAGCAGAAAGGCTCATCTCAGGGGAGTCGCCCCCCCCGCGGGCTGTCAGTGCGTTGAGTCGAGTCATGAAGGCCTTGGAGTCGGTGGTTCTCATCAGCGGCCCAAAGCCTGAAGTTTGGAGACGGGGAACAACACAGCTGAACGTCAACCCAAGGCCGAGTCATGAACGGCACAAGTTTCCAGGAAATTAATGTCTAACATTTGAGTGACCACTCCTTCTCTTCAGAACCAGTTTTACAGAAGAAAGAGAGATACCAAAGCAGATACCAAACAGGATAAAAGACACAACATTCCAAGTTCCGGTGGCTTCCTACCCGGATCCCCGAAGGGAACAAGTATGTAGACCGAGGGCTCATCGGGCGTTCCCTCTTGAGTGGTCACCAGCGTCTCCGTCGCCGCCTTAACCGCCGGCAGGTCGTCGCTCATGCTCTCCGTGGTGTCGACCACGAAGACCAGCGCCTTGCTGGAGCCGCTGAACACGCCCATCATCCTGAGGCCGGAGTCCGCAGTGGAGGGACCGCATTAACAGGCTTCAACAACAGTAAACCCTCCCTGAGCCAATCCACCGTAGGACGTCCTGGCCTAGACCCTCCCTGACCCCCGGTAAGTCTCCTACCATAGGACGTCCTGGTCTAAACCCTCCCTGACCCGCGGTAGGCCTCCTACCGTAGAACGTCCTGGCCTAGACCTTCCCTGACCCCCGGTAGAACTCCTACCGTAGGACATCCTGGTCTAAACCCTCCCTGACCTGCTGTAAGCCTCCTACCGTAGGATGTCCTGGTCTAAACCTTCCCTGAGCCCCGGCAGGTCTCCTACCGTAGGACGTCCTGGTCTAAACCCTCCCTGAGCCCCGGTAGGCCTCCTACCGTAGGACGTCCTGGTCTAAACCCTCCCTGACCTGCGGTAGGCCTCCTACCGTAGGACGTCCTGGTCTAAACCCTCCCTGAACCCCGGTAGGTCTCCTACCGTAAGACGTCCTGGTCTAAACCCTCCCTGACCTGCGGTAGGCCTCCTACCGTAGGACGTCCTGGTCTAAACCCTCCCTGAGCCCCGGCAGGTCTCCTACCGTAGGACGTCCTGGTCTAAACCCTCCCTGAGCCCCGGTAGGCCTCCTACCGTAGGACGTCCTGGTCTAAACCCTCCCTGACCTGCGGTAGGCCTCCTACCGTAGGACGTCCTGGTCTAAACCCTCCCTGACCTGCGGTAGGCCTCCTACCGTAGGACGTCCTGGTCTAAACCCTCCCTGAACCCCGGTAGGTCTCCTACTGTAAGACGTCCTGGTCTAAACCCTCCCTGACCTGCGGTAGGCCTCCTACCGTAGGACGTCCTGGTCTAAACCCTCCCTGACCTGCGGTAGGCCTCCTACCGTAGGACGTCCTGGTCTAAACCCTCCCTGAGCCCCGGTAGGCCTCCTACCGTAGGACGTCCTGGTCTAAACCCTCCCTGACCTGCGGTAGGCCTCCTACCGTAGGACGTCCTGGTCTAAACCCTCCCTGAACCCCGGTAGGTCTCCTACTGTAAGACGTCCTGGTCTAAACCCTCCCTGACCTGCGGTAGGCCTCCTACCGTAGGACGTCCTGGTCTAAACCCTCCCTGACCTGCGGTAGGCCTCCTACCGTAGGACGTCCTGGTCTAAACCCTCCCTGAGCCCCGGTAGGCCTCCTACCATAGGACGTCCTGGTCTAAACCCTCCCTGACCTGCGGTAGGCCTCCTACCGTAGGACGTCCTGGTCTAAACCCTCCCTGAACCCCGGTAGGTCTCCTACCGTAAGACGTCCTGGTCTAAACCCTCCCTGACCTGCGGTAGGCCTCCTACCGTAGGAAGTCTGTTTCCCCGGCCGCCTGCGCCACGTCGGCCAGCAGCTGTGCGGTGGCAGCGGTGGCCAGGCGGGCGGCGGCCCGGTGCAGGTGCCCGTGGCTGGCCGAGGCCGTGTCCTTGTTGATCCCCCCGCGGGGCTCCAGGGTGCTGGTCTGGTCCGGCCTCCCGCCGTGGCTACACTTCCCTGTTCCCGTCGGTACAAAGAAGAACAAATGGGTTAAGCTTCTGATGAAGAGAAAGTTCTCTCACGGACACGTCGGACAGCGAAATATTTGTACCTCCTGGAGCCAGAACCCCCCGCCCAATCCCAACGTAGCGCTCTACTGCGGACCTCCTGGAGCCAGAACCCCCCGCCCAATCCCAACGCAGCGCTCTACTGCGGACCTCCTGGAGCCAGAACCCCCCGCCCAATCCCAACGCAGCGCTCTACTGCGGACCTCCAGGAGCCAGAACCCCCCGCCCAATCCCAACGCAGCGCTCTACTGCGGACCTCCTGGAGCCAGAACCCCCCGCCCAATCCCAACGCAGCGCTCTACTGCGGACCTCCTGGAGCCAGAACCCCCCGCCCAATCCCAACGCAGCGCTCTACTGCGGACCTCCTGGAGCCAGAACCCCCCGCCCAATCCCAACGCAGCGCTCTACGGCAGAGCTCCAGGAGCCAGAACCCCCCGCCCAATCCCAACGCAGCGCTCTACGGCAGAGCTCCAGGAGCCAGAGGCTCCAGCCTATTCCCAACGCAGCGCTCTACGGCAGAGCTCCAGGCCAACGCCTCCTTCATCAAATTCATCTTCAATCAAAGCAAGTCTGCCAAGTAACGAAGTGACTCATATGCATCACATCATGACAGGACTGTTCCACCTTGACCGTTGACCCCTGACCCAGGAAGTGCAACACATGGGCTGTTTCCCAATGTCAAGGAAGCATGCACAAAGGCCGTCTTTTTAAGGACGCTACGTCATAGAACGCCGACAAGCACTGTTCCAATGTTGAGGACACTCGAAATTCGCACTATTTTCGCGTCCTTTGTTTTTGAGAATTCCGAGATTTTTCAAGGATGCATCGCTGGATCCTAGACGAGCTAAAACTACCCACAATCCTCTGCGTTCACACGCTGCACGGGATATTAATGAAAATGGCAGAGGGAAAGCAGTGCACGTTCAAATGTAAGTGAAGTTAGATTAAAGTTGTCAGAAATATTTTGTGCCGTATTGGTTTTTATAGATTCATCATGTTAATGCAAATAATCAACAACTTAATGATATGTTGCTATATTTTGCATGGACGTAGCTGGTGTTAAACACCACTGTCACCGATGTCAATTTACTCGCTCACAAGATGACATTATTTATGTATACCTATTTATGTTTGTGTTTAATCTTTTTTTTTAGGGTCAGCCCAGCAAACGGAGGCTTTTGTGCGCCTTAGGGTGGCGCACAAACCTTTGTTTACCGGTGGAAGGGATGCTGCCACTTTCGATGAGAAGCTCTTGCGGGATCCAATGTTGTGAAATAAATGCCCCACCGATCATTTGCAATGTTTGTAATTTGTAATGAACGTATATAATTGTATTTTAGATAATATACTTATGTGTTCAAAGCACTGGTAGATTGTAGGTATATATGAATGAATGAATCAGATCAGTCAAATAATATATTCAAATAAATACATGATTATCATCACTTTCTTTGTCTTTTTTTTTCACTTATTTTTATAAAAATTGAATGGATTCTTTTTTGAATAAAGACGACTCGATCAACCGCAACAAAGCTTTTGTGACTTCCTCAAAGAGGCTCCATGCGAAGGAGACATGACCGCATTCATAACAGACAAAAGTCAAATAAATATCGATCAGCTTGATTGCTGCCATGTTTTATTCATAAGCGCACATGTGTTTACAAGCGGAAACGCAGTATTAAAAAGCGGAAGCGGAAGCCCTTCCACAATAGCAAGTCGTTCCAAAGTCTGAACGTTACAAACGCTAGGAAGCACTCGAGCTAGCACTCTAGTCTCATCTCCATAGGATGCGACTAGCAAGGACGCGTCCTAGCAAGGCTGCAGCCTTCACAAACAGCCATGGTACTATTCCCCCTGACCCTGACCCAGGAAGAACAACACATGGTCCTATTCCCCCTGACCCCTGACCCAGGAAGAACAACACATGGTCCTATTCCCCCTGACCCAGGAAGAACAACACATGGTCCTATTCCCCCTGACCCCTGAAGAACAACACATGGTCCTATTCCCCCTGACCCCTGAAGAACAACACATGGTCCTACTCCCCCTGACCCAGGAAGAACAACACATGGTCCTATTCCCCCTGACCCTGACCCAGGAAGAACAACACATGGTCCTATTCCCCCTGACCCCTGACCCAGGAAGAACAACACATGGTCCTACTCCCCCTGACCCAGGAAGAACAACACATGGTCCTACTCCCCCTGACCCCTGACCCAGGAAGAACAACACATGGTCCTATTCCCCCGGTAGAGCCGGAGGAAGGCACTCTCCCCGAGCGCAGCCAGCTAGCGGTTAGAAGCAGACGTCCTCACCGGGTGGTTTTGTGGAGACCAACGGCACGATGGCGAAGTACCCCGAGGTCAGGACCCCCTCCCGCAGGATGTCCTCCAGGATGTTGTCAGAGCAGTCCTCGCCCACACAGTTCCGGCAGGTGGGACGGCTCTCCGCTGAGGACAGAGCGCACCAGGTTGGGTTTGGCTCAGTGAGGGGAAGTTCAGTCTCTGTTCCCGAACTCAGAACCCAGGCTCCCCTCACCTGCCACGCTCCCCAGGTCAGCGTCGGCGCGGAGCAGGCTGGGATGTGGCGATCGGTTCCCCAGCTCCACCCAGTTGCTGTGGCTGTAGAAGTCCTTGAATCATAAAGTCCCAGGTGAGATGGGGGGCTGTTGGTACCATGAGCATCAGTCTGTTGAGTCTGGGGGATTGAATAGGGGGGGCGGGGAGGGTAGTACCTGTAAGGGGTGTAGAATCTCTCCCAGGATCTCTCTGGCTGTCTCGAAGTTGCCCTCTCTGTTGCTGGCCTTGACGGACGTCAGACCCGTCGCGATGATTCTCCTCCCGCCAAGAAACATCTCGTCGTCGAAGTGGAAGCTGGCGTTGAGGGCGTGGCGGAGGTCCACCCGCACGTTCCTAGCCGTGATGCCAAAGATAGCTCTGCGGAAACTCTTGGAGGATTCTGCCGAGGAGCATGCAACTGCAACGGCCCCTGCAGTCAGGGTCCCTGGCTACACACACGCACGCACACACTTTAACACATACATATCTGATGGTAATGAACATAACATATTAAAGTGATCAATTCGCAGGCGACACATACTTACAGGAAAGGTAAAAACTGTTCCCACGGATTGTGCAATATCGCGGCAAGCCAGAAGCGTGGCACTTAATATTGCCTCTTCAGTTATTTCCTGGTGATTCAGGGAATTCCCGGGCAATATGGCAAAGCCGAGAGCCCCGGGGTTCAGCAGAACGCAACAGACAACGAAATACGACGATGCTCTCATCTCTTGGATAGCAGTTAGCCCTCGGTAGAGTAAATGGACTATCGAACACGGTTGGAAACTTAATGAATGTGGTGTCGCCAAAAGTGCACCACGCCTCCGCCCACGCCATCCTAATAAGGTGTACCAGCCTTCAGCTGTGTAAGGTGTAAGGTGTACCAGCCTACACTTTACTTCAGGTAACACATGAGCCGTTCATTCCATTTAAACGTGAGAAAATAGATTTCAAATATCTTGTTTCATTCACATACCGATTTTGTCCGGAATCTCACTTACTTTCATAAAATCGTTACATTTCTACCGTGTATTGAAAATTCGTCCCGTCTTTGAAACTGCCACACTTAAAATATGTCACCAGACAGGTTTTCGCACAGCTTATTGAGCGCCTCTCTGCCTTCGCGCGTAACAATCATCTGCAAAGCAGCCGCAACACAACTCTGTCCAAAAACTCTGTCCCCGCGCTGGGCTCGTGCTAACCCCTGACCCCTGTACTGTATTGACCACTGCGCTACTGCCAACACAACATCTAATAACAGTAAAAAAAAATACATTGCAGGCCTACTGCCTACACATTAAACAATTACAGGTAAAAAGGTGTTGGGTCCCTATTTCCCCAACATATGCTATCAGGACTCGGGAGTGTCAAGTCATTACAAGCCCCCGGACACTGTATGATGGACAGATAAGCCTACCAGTTGGTACAGTTCACTGGTAGTATCGGAAGAGAAGACATATGGGTGGACACAAGTCTTTAAACGGCTTGTAATCCCATTTAAACTGTACTCTAAATGGTAGGCTAATAAAAAGGTATTGAATACCTTTTTATTAGCGAGTATTTCAATTTAATCTTGGAAACCTGCAGATACGCTGATCGGCCCAGAGCTCCGCCCACTGTCGGCTGATCTGAGCGCAGTCGTCAGGAACACAACAACAACGATTTTCATTGGAATGTGAAGAAAAACAAGCAGACCAGTACCCCAAATCATCTGTTTTATCAAAGACTGTTTTATCAAAGACTGTCCACAAACGGACAATCCCATGGTCAGTGGACATACAAAACCATTAAATCGATCCCACCCTTACACTTCACACACACATGGTTCTATCCCAGCAGGCAGAACCGGCGGAACAAGTGGTCAACGCTGAGCCAGCGCCATCCAAACCATCATGGCCGCCTGCCAGAGGTAATAAGGACGGGGCCTTCTGGCCGCCGCCGCTGCTCCAGAGGTCGCCGTCGCGCCAGCGGTGGTCGTATCGCTGGAGGTCCAGGCGGTGGGGGTCCCGGCGGTGGGGGTCCCGGCGGTGGGGGTTAGCAGGGCGGGGGTCCCCGGGGTGGGGGTCTCCGGGGTGGGGGTCTCCGGGGTGGGGCCCCCGGCGGTGGGGGTCCCCTGGGTGGGGGTCCCGGCGGTCCTGCGGCTGCTGAAGCAGGTCCCCACGTTGCCCGCCTCGTCGGTGGCCACCAGCTCCAGGTGGGGGGAGCAGCAGGAGGCAGTGTAGGAGACCAGGGTGACGGCCCCCCCGGGGCCCTGGCTGGAGGTCAGCGTGCCGTTTCCCCGCTGGAGGGACAGCAGCGGCTGGCCCAGGCTGTCGCCGTCCGTCAGGTTGGCCGTCATCTCCCAGGTGGACTGGGAGCACTGGGAGGGGCAGTCCGCCCTGAGGCTGGTCACCTGACACACCGGACGGCTGTGGTCCGTCACCTGGGGAGGGGGCGGGGGGGGGGGGGACAGCGTTCACCTGGGGGGCTCCTCTGAGCCGGGCGGTCCATGGAGGACTTCTGGTTCAGTCGTCTGGAATGACCTTTGGTTTAGCCCTCCAACTTTGAGGGTGTTATTGATTATATCAATCACTATTATATATCTATATATCTATATATATATATATATATATATATATATATATATATATATATATATATATATATATGTGAATCATCCTTCCTATCTTGACCATCAAACCAAGTTGATCAATGGTTAGTAACCTTGGTAACGACAGGAAACCTCAGAACCAGGTGGTTGGTGTCGTTGCCCCCCGGGGCGCGGGCCCGGAGGGTCAGGGTGACCGCCGTCCCGCTGGGGGTTCCGGGGGGCGCCCTGAGGGTCCCGGTGCCGCGGGCAGAGCCCGTCCCGTCCCGGGGCAGCAGGCTGGGGAAGGCGGAGGCGAAGCCCCGGTCGTTGGAGGCCTGGATGGTGAAGTGACCCCCTGCCCCGCTGGACTCCACCCTGAAGGGGACGGAGAGGGTCCCCCCGGGCTCCAGGCCGCCGCCCACCGAGGTCTGGGGGGAGGGGGGGGCACCTCATGTACCTCTCTTATCTTCATCTAACCAGCGGCCACTCAAAGCACTTCACATTCACCCATTCATAAACACATTCACCCATTCATAAACACATTCACCCATTCATAAACACATTCACCCATTCATAAACACATTCACCCATTCATAAACACATTCACCCATTCATAAACACATTCACCCATTCATAAACACATTCACCCATTCATACACCCGAGATGCCTTGCTCAAGGACATGTCTACTATAACTCTAGCAACCTTCCAGATACAAGTCAACCCTCTAGTCAACCACACCCCCTCACCGTTATAGCCACGCCCCCTCGCCGTTATAGCCCCGCCCCTTCACCGTCATAGCCCCGCCCCCTCACCGTTATAGCAACGCCCGAGGCTCTGAAGCGGCCCCCCAGCTGGCGTTGGAAGGCGGTGGTCGGCCCCCCCGTTCCCCCAGCCCGCCCCGTCACCAGCACCACAAAGCCCCCTGAGGGGGCGGAGTCAAAGCGGGCCAGGAAGTCTCCTCCCCCCAGAGCCTCCAGGGTCCCGTTCACCCCCCCCCAGCCGGCGGCATCCACCAGCCTGACGGAGCTCAGCCAGCCGGGGTCAGGGGTCAGCGAGCCGGGGTCAGGGGTCAGCCAGCCGGGGTCAGAGGTCAGCGTCAGCAGCAGTGTCAGGCTCCCTCCTGAAGGAACCAATACTGTATATGATATATACTGTATATATACGATAATATCATGCTGTATATGATATATACTGTATATATACACGATAATATCATACTGTATATGATATATACTGTATATATACACGATAATGTCATACTGTATATGATACATACTGTATATATACGATAATATCATACTGTATATGATATATACTGTATATATACACGATAATGTCATACTGTATATGATACATACTGTATATATACGATAATATCATACTGTATATGATATATACTGCATATATACGATAATATCATACTGTATATGATACATACTGTATATATACGATAATATCATACTGTATATGATATATACTGTATATATACGATAATATCATACTGTATATGATACATACTGCATATATACGATAATATCATACTGTATATGATATATACTGTATATATACGATAATATCATACTGTATATGATACATTCTGTTTATATACGATAATATCATACTGTATATGATACATACTGTCTATATACGATAATATCATACTGTATATGATATATACTGTATATATATATACGATAAAACCACACTGTATATGATATATACTGTGTATATATACAGAAACAACATACTGTAATTCTACATACTGTATATATACGATAACACCATACCGTACATGATATATATATATATATATATATATATATATAGTCTATATGATATATACTATGATATATATAGTCTATATAGATATATAGTCTATATGATATATACTGTATATATATATACGATAACACTATAAACACTGTATATATATACAATAAAACCATACTGTATATGATATATACTGTATCTATACAATAACAACTTACTGTATATGATATAAACTGTGTATATATATATGATATATACTGTACGTGATATACACTGTATATATATATACACGATAACAACACACTGTATATTATATATACTGTATATATACGATAACACCTGTATAGGATATATGCTGTGTATGATATTAGATGTATAGGATATACATCAGCATATTTATGTCCTCAAGGTTTACCAGCTGCGGGACGGTTTTCTACAACATCAAAGCCTTCAGCAGCTCCCTGGAAGAACTGCACAAAGTCAAAGAGGACATCGATTCCACTCCGACCTGGGAATCAGACCGGAGACTGGAGGTCAAGAAATGTGAGCTGAAGGTCGGGACACTCAAAGGGTTAAGGTTCATGATGGACACTTTGGATTCATTACATTCATGAACATTCATTTTATATCTATATAGATAGATATGTATTTATATGTATGCACAATTTATAAACTGGTGGTGTTTAGTGAGGTACCCCCTTCCCTGTAAAAAGCGTCTTTGAGTGTCTAGAAAAGCGCTATATAAATTCAATCCATTATAAAACCTGAAAACATGTATGCGATTTACAAAACAAATAGATAGCAATGTAAAAGCCGGCTTGTCTTACCTACAATCTTCAGAGAGTAAGAGTCAGCTGAAAGAAGCATTATCTCCCAAACTCCGACTGATGGAATCATCTGCAAAGTTCTGAAATTACCCACAACCGTCTCTGTGGCTAAAGAGTTATAAGGGCTGTCCAGAGTTTGTGAAACACCTGTTGAAACAGATTCAAGTGACAAATAATCACAGATCAATTCAGGTGAGAGATATCACAGATCAATTCAACTGACAGATAATCACAGATCAATTCAACTGAAAGATAACCAAAGTTCAATCCAGGTGCAGACTAATAATTGCTCATGGATTGAACAATGTCGACATTGTGTTCAAGGTATGCAAGTTGTGGATCAACGGCAAAATGATGGGTAGCTGAAAAACATTCCTACAAATGCGACTACAGGACTACAGGAACATTCCTACAAATGCGACCCCCCCCCCCCCCCCCCCCCCCCTCTCAGCCCCCCCAACTGTGAATTACTTCCAGCGTCCCTGATTGTAGGGCATCTTTATAAAGGCTATAGTTACCTCCTAAGAAAATGTAATATAGCCCAGACTTTACGCTTACCCTTTACACTTATCCAATTCAGTACAGACTTTACACTTGCCCTTCACACTTATCCAATATAGCCCAGTCTTTAGACTTGCCCTTCACACTTATCCAATATAGCCCAGTCTTTACACTTACCCAGTTCCACCGTTGTGCAGTGGGACGAGACAACAAGGTGGTGAAGGTAAAGTTAAGGTCTCTCCCAGTGATAGAGATACCTTAGGGTCTGGTGAGGGTAAAGTTAAGGTCTCTCCCAGTGATAGAGATACCTTAGGGTCTGGTGAGGGTAAAGTTAAGGTCTCTCCCAGTGATAGAGATACCTTAGGGTCTGGTGAGGGTAAAGTTAAGGTCTCTCCCAGTGATAGTTACCTTAGGGTCTGGTGAGGGTAAAGTTAAGGTCTCTCCCAGTGATAGTTACCTTAGGGTCTGGTGAGGGTAAAGTTAAGGTCTCTCCCAGTGATAGTTACCTTAGGGTCTGGTGAGGGTAAAGTTAAGGTCTCTCCCAGTGATAGAGTTACCTTAGGGTCTGGTGAGGGTAAAGTTAAGGTCTCTCCCAGTGATAGAGATACCTTAGGGTCTGGTGAAGGTAAAGTTAAGGTCTCTCCCAGTGATAGAGATACCTTAGGGTCTGGTGAGGGTAAAGTTAAGGTCTCTCCCAGTGATAGAGATAACTTAGGGTCTGGTGAGGGTAAAGTTAAGGTCTCTCCCAGTGATAGTTACCTTAGGGTCTGGTGAGGGTAAAGTTAAGGTCTCTCCTAGTGATAGTTACCTTAGGGTCTGGTGAAGGTAAAGTTAAGGTCTCTCCCAGTGATAGTTACCTTAGGGTCTGGTGAGGGTAAAGTTAAGGTCACTCCTAGTGATTGAGTTACCTGAAGGGCTGGTGAGAGTAAAGTTAAGGACTCTCCCAGTGATGTAAGCAGTGAGGTTTCCCACAGACTCGTCCACAGAGAAGGAGAAAGTCTCATCTCTCCCTGGGCTCCTGACAGCCTGAAGAAGGGTCACCTGAGAGTAAGAGAACACAACAGAAGACGTTGTTTTATGTTTAAGCTAAGCTAGCATTTGAAGCTGATCCACTTGGTTGATGGGGTTACCAGAGAGGCTGCGGAGGTCTCTGTGACGAGGGCCATGGCCTCGGAGAGCTGGCTCTTCTTCACATGGATGGCCTGACCTCCTGAAGCGTGGGCCAGATCCGTGAAGAGTTGGGCTTCAGCAGAAGACATTTGACCGGTCGGACCGTCCTGGCTCTGCCCGCTCACTTCCTGACGGCAACGGAACGAGAACTGGAACGGACCGGTGAGCATAAAGTTCACCTAAAAAACCAACGGCAGTTCGATGAGAAGAGTCAAATGTATTTAAGTACAATAAGACCAGTATTGGACGCAACCTACCACTGTCTTGGTCCGCTCCATCAGTGCCAGCACTGTGTCTGTGAGGTGAAGGTCTTTTGCAATTCCATCAGTGAAAAGGAAAACCTCTGAACCAGAGGGCGCACCCGTCAAGGCCAGCTACAAAGGAAAGCAGAGCTGGGAGTGAAGTCCAGCTTCTTAATTCACCAGCAACAATGAGAACAACAGAAACCTGATCTGAGTCCCTCTGGAAGAACACCCAGACCCGGCGCACCTGCAGCCCGGACAGGGCCAGCTCAGGGTAGTCTCCTCCGCCGGCCGCCGTCAGGTTGCTCAGCCAGGCCTTGAAGATGTTGGGGTCTGTGGTCGTCATCAGGGGACCGAAGTCTGTCCACAGGTCAGATGGAAACAAACCAGACTAAATAACTGCTTGTAAATGATTCTGTGTTCGTTGAGTGGATTGCCATTTTTTTCTCAGTTCAATGAAACTATGTATCTGTAATCAATTAATCAATAACCAACCAAGTCAACCAAGCAATCGATCAATCCACGAGTTCTTTCTCTCTCCCATGAGGATGAAGGGGTGCTCCAGTAGACTAAGAGGAACTGATGTGATTGTGTGCTCCTCTATGTTTTAAACACCCGCTTCCAAGTGGTGCAGATGAACGCAAAGACATGTGGGGTACGGCACAGAACAATGACCACAGCCTCCTACCTCCTACCTGGACCCTCTCCTACCTGGACCCTCTCCTACCTGGACCCTCTCCTACCTGGACCCTCTCCTACCTGGACCCTCTCCTACCTGGACCCTCTCCTACCTGGACCCTCTCCTACCTGGACCCTCTCCTACCTGGACCCTCTCCTACCTGGACCCTCTCCTACCTGGACCACCTCCTACCCGGACCCTCTCCTACCCGGACCCTCTCCTACCTGGACCCTCTCCTACCTGGACCACCTCCTACCTGGACCCTCTCCTACCTGGACCCTCTCCTACCTGGACCCTCTCCTACCTGGACCCTCTCCTACCTGGACCCTCTCCTACCCGGACCCTCTCCTACCTGGACCCTCTCCTACCTGGACCACCTCCTACCTGGACCCTCTCCTACCCGGACCCTCTCCTACCTGGACCACCTCCTACCTGGACCCTCTCCTACCTGGACCACCTCCTACCTGGACCCTCTCCTACCTGGACCCTCTCCTACCCGGACCCTCTCCTACCTGGATCCCCTCCTACCTGGACCACCTCCTACCTGGACCCTCTCCTACCTGGACCCTCTCCTACCTGGACCCTCTCCTACCTGGACCACCTCCTACCTGGACCCTCTCCTACCTGGATCCCCTCCTACCTGGACCACCTCCTACCTGGACCCTCTCCTACCTGGATCCTCTCCTACCTGGACCACCTCCTACCTGGACCCTCTCCTACCTGGATCCCCTCCTACCTGGACCCTCTCCTACCTGGATCCTCTCCTACCTGGACCCTCTCCTACCTGGATCCTCTCCTACCTGGACCCTCTCCTACCTGGACCACCTCCTACCCGGACCCTCTCCTACCTGGATCCTCTCCTACCTGGACCACCTCCTACCTGGACCCTCTCCTACCTGGACCCTCTCCTACCTGGACCACCTCCTACCTGGACCCTCTCCTACCTGGATCCTCTCCTACCTGGACCACCTCCTACCTGGACCACCTCCTACCTGGACCCTCTCCTACCTGGACCCTCTCCTACCTGGATCCTCTCCTACCTGGACCCTCTCCTACCCGGACCCTCTCCTACCTGGACCCTCTCCTACCTGGACCACCTCCTACCTGGACCCTCTCCTACCTGGATCCTCTCCTACCTGGACCACCTCCTACCTGGACCACCTCCTACCTGGACCCTCTCCTACCTGGACCCTCTCCTACCTGGATCCTCTCCTACCTGGACCACCTCCTACCTGGACCCTCTCCTACCTGGATCCTCTCCTACCTGGACCACCTCCTACCTGGACCCTCTCCTACCTGGATCCTCTCCTACCTGGACCACCTCCTACCTGGACCCTCTCCTACCTGGATCCCCTCCTACCTGGACCACCTCCTACCTGGACCCTCTCCTACCTGGATCCTCTCCTACCTGGACCACCTCCTACCTGGACCACCTCCTACCTGGACCCTCTCCTACCTGGACCACCTCCTACCTGGACCCTCTCCTACCTGGACCCTCTCCTACCTGGACCACCTCCTACCTGGACCCTCTCCTACCTGGATCCCCTCCTACCTGGACCACCTCCTACCTGGACCCTCTCCTACCTGGATCACTGAAGAGAACAAGGAGGTAGAGCGATGGTTCGTCAGGCGTTCCCACTCTGCCGTCGACGAGCGCTGCGGTGACGCTCTTCACAGCAGCGATGTCGTCGCCCATACTTCCTGTGGAGTCGATCACAAAACACAGAGCTCTGCTGGACCCCTTGGAAATGCCCAGCATGCTGAGCGGAGAGGAGACATGAAGAAAGGAGCATTCACTGTGAGGTTCCTTCTAGACCAGGCGGCCAAAACGGTCACCACATCACATGACAGGAATACCCAAATAAAAGATATCGGATTGCAATAACATTTGAGCTTTTGCCAAGATGATGCCAAAATCTGTAAATGTTTGTAAATATATCTATCATATCTCTACTTTATCCATTCTGACTAGAGTGTGTTCTAGGAGGGGTGTGGTGGGGGCTAGCCCCTGGATAGGGCCTTAAGGGCGAGTAGAGGGTGACTGGTCTGATGCCAAACAAACCAATAGTGAACAGTCTGCGTACCGGAGGAAGTCTGTGTTCCCGGCCGCCCCACGGATGTCGTCTAGCAGCTCGATGGTCGCGGCGGTAGCAAGCCGTGCAGCCGCGTGGTGCGCGTGTCCGTGTTCGGCCGTCGGCCCGTCTTTATTGATCCCACCCGTCGGCTCTGTGTTTCTCGTTTGGTCGAAAACTCCTCCATGGCTGCACTTCCCTGTTCCAGAAGAGTGGACCCATCTTAAAGGAGCAACATAATGTCCTTCTGTCCCAACAAGGACAAACTCGGGACGAGTCGAATCCAAGGTCTTGACTCCACTGAGCTCAGAACACCTTAAATCCATCCATGTTGTTTGTTTAAAGGTGCGGTGTGTAGGAGTTGGCTCCATCTAGCGGTCAGGACTCAGATTGCAACCAACAAAATACCACCCTGTTTCTGAATTGTTATCTATGCCATTTTCTAGGAACACTTTTAATAAAAACCTGGAGATAACAACACCAGAGGGAGACCCACACCAGAGCTTAAATTAGTTCAGAAAACCAAAGCTTTTGAAAGGCCTTTCAACTCCACCAACTATCTCGATACCTGTGGCTGACGCGATAAGAAAGCAGCAAAAGCTTTACTGTTGGTGTTTGATTTGTCTGCTGTCTATATACAGTATATGTCTATATATATTTAAATATATATGTCTACATATATGTCTATATTCAACGGAAGTGCTGAAGTAAGCAAGAGGTTGGTGGTCAGAGGGTTTAAGAGTCAGGGTTCACTCCTGGTTTTCCACGTGTCGTGTTGAAGTGAACGAATTTTGTAATTTAGTCTCTAAAACTATTGGTCACAGATTACATATAGCGAATACTATTAAAAATGTAAAACACTTTCTATCTAGAGCCCTTTTCTCAAACATGGGCAACTGTAACCATGGAGACATAAAGGTTCATTTTAACTGAACCAAAAACCAATTTCTATGGAATAATTATAATACACCAAATAAATATACTTCTTAATATTATATTTCATTTCTGCCAACTCCGTTCTGCTAGATGCTACTCAATTCTTCTAATTAATTCTAATAAAGGGATAAAATGTTTCATCTAACAGATCTACACTCACAATTTCGCTCCTACAGCTTCATTGAATGCAATATATTTAAGGACAAAGGGAGATTTTACCAGCTGGTTTGGATGAAGAAAGGAGGCCAAAATATCCCGAAGTCAGTATTTGGTCTTGAATAATGTCTTCTCGGATATTTGTTTCACAACGAAAGTTTCACAACGAAACAAACGTCACAGACTTATTAATTCAAAATGTCTTTAGGGACTTACCTGTTTGATTGATTGATAATAATAGATTATCACTTATGTTTCCAATCTGGGTGGCAGCTGTCATGAGGTTTTGGTTGGGTTTCACATTTCCCAGCTCTACCCAGTTACTGTGGCTGTAGAAATCCTCCAGATTAAAAAGAAAAAGTAATTATTATTTTCGTATTTTTGTAGGCCTATATTTTAAATAGGCCTACAAAAGGGATCTGTTATTTACCTTTTGTGACACTATATAATATATAACCACGGCTCAGTAGACGAAACCTTTTAATATCAATCAGATCTGATATCGGATCATATTCTGTGATCAGGTATCAGACCGCCCGCCCAGATCTGGTCTGATCAAGATTCAGCTGACCATTTACAAGCTGACCATATGTATCCGTGTTTTAACCTCCATGGTTTTAACAATAGGTCTATTTACTGGACACGAGAAGAACAGTATACTGCAGGTAGAGACATTGAAGCCATATATTTAAGAAGGCCGTCAAAAATTTGACAAGTTGAATATCGAGTCGAAGTTCTTAAGTTGAGAATTGTTCAATATTAGTCGTGTTAAAATATTGTGTTTATTATTACATTTGTGAAGACAGTTAGGCTATAATAAGCAAATTAAATTTCATATTGTCTTTATATTTGTTTTTAGAATTTATGATTAATCTACCCAGGTCATATTCCTGCTTGAACTACGACATTTAAATAATTGTTCTAAATTATAAGATTTTATATTGTTTTAAAAAGAATAACTTTATAGGCCATATAAGCCTATTTGTGATACGAGACAGAACATTTGAATGATGGGATTGTTCTTCAGGTAGCCATATGATGATATGATTGTTTTATTAAATAGAGACCTGCAGGGAGTGGGTGATTTCTCCCAGTTTCTCCCGGGCTGAGACGAAGTTCCCCCGCCTGTTGCTGGCCTTGATGGCATCCAGGCCGTCCGTGATGAGCCCCCTCCCGGCCTCGAACTTCTCGCCGTGAAAGTGGAACTCGGCATCGAACTTGTGTCTTATGTCCACGCGCTTATTCGTTGTCTGGATCTCTCTGATGGCTTTGAGGAAACTCTTTGTTGATGCCGCCGCGTCACACGCTCCGATCACGCGCGCCACCGTTAGAGGCCACGGCTGAGCATGCACACACACACACACACACACACACACACACACACACACACACACACACACACACACACACACACACACACACACACACACACACACACACACACACACACACACACACACACACACACACACACACACACACACGCAGACACACACGCAGTCACACGCACGCACACACAGTGTAAATGGTTTGACTTGACGGCAGAAGATGCTGCGTGTTGGACAGATGGTTCCTCACCGGCAGGCTGAAGGCCCGGCCCTCAACCTCCGCCAAGCTGCGGCAGGTCCGGACGACGGCGTCAAGAACCGCGGTCTGGGTGATCTCCTGGTGGGTCTCGGTGATCCCCTGGTGGATCCGAGGGTACTCGGTGATCCTAAACGCTACGGCCCCCGTCAGAAACACGAGGGCCAGCGCCTTCCAGCACTCAATGGACCTCATTCTCAGGCTGCTTGAAAAAAGTTTTTCACTAGAATATTTTTATTGCAAAAAGATATGTTTATAATATTTTATGAAATGCTTTGAGGCTATTTAAAAAAGAAAAACACTATGCATGATGCAGCTATTAGAGCGATGAATACATTAATTATTTTTAGAATAAAAATCAATGAGATCGACGGCATGTACATCCGTTAGCTCCTTCCCTGAAGTGACTCAAGAGAAAATAGACCGGTTGTATTGTTCATCAGACCGGCTCACAACCCGCCCACCGAGCCCGTCCCCACCTGCATCAAAAGAGAGAGAGAGAGAGAGAGAGAGAGAGAGAGAGAGAGAGAGAGAGAGAGAGAGAGAGAGAGAGAGAGAGAGAGAGAGAGAGAGAGAGAGAGAGAGAGAGAGAGAGAGAGAGAGAGAGAGAGAGAGAGAGAACTTTGGTTGTAATCCTCCCTCCATTCACCTCCTATTCCCTCGTTGGACGGTCGCTATAATCTAGGAAACTAGATGTTTAGCACGTCAACACCTTTAACGGTCGTAGTACTATTTCAAATGCAGGCGCCTGATATACAGTTGAAGTGGTAGTCATATAAGGTCTAATAAGCTGCTGTTGCTGATTGCAGTGAATAGTAGTTTCAGTCTAACGAGTTGTTGTTCTAATTGTTTCACTGGATATCACTCTCTCTCTCTCTCTCTCTCTCTCCTGGAAGCGGGGCGCTCGTATTTGTTTGGTCACTCTTCAGTCCAGGTGAGCGAGGGCCCGTCAGTCAAAGGCCCCAGCATCAGACTGGGCGGGGCATGGTCACTTCTTCCTGCTCCAATGAGAGATAAGCTTGGGCGAGTCCAATTTTTAAAGATAAAATTCTTAAATTCTCCAATTATCATTAAATCAGACATATCCATAGAGCATGTGTCATCTCTTCGGGTCAATTAAACCTGTGGTCAATTTTAGGTTTGATTTTACAGTTTTCCAACAATGTCCCCGTACTGACATTATGGGTGGAGAGGCGGACCTCCTCCTGACGGCGCCTGGTCCAGGGGAACTGACATTCTGACAGTGGATTATAGCGCCGTCTACAGGCAGGGGCTGGACCTACAGGGGGCGGACCTGGACATGAAGCTAAAACAACCTTCCAAGGACAGATACACATTCCATTAAACTGAAACATAGCAGAACACAAATAACTAATGAACACAGGAGAGACCAGCAGGAGACAGCAGGGAAGAGACTAATAGGAGACCGCAGGGGAGAGACCAGCAGGAGAGAAACCAGCAGGAGACAGCAGGGGAGAGACCAGCAGGAGACAGACCAGCAGGAGACAGCAGGGGAGAGACCAGCAGGAGACAGCAGGGGAGAGACCAGCAGGAGTGAGACCAGCAGGAGACAGCAGGGGAGAGACCAGCAGGAGAGCGACCAGCAGGAGAGCGACCAGCAGGAGACATTAGGGGAGAGACCAACATGAGACAGCAGGGGAGACCAGGAGAGAGACCAGCATGAGACAGCAGGGGAGAGACCAACATGAGACAGCAGGGGAGAGACCAACATGAGACAGCAGGGGAGAGACCAGCAGGAGACAGCAGGGGAGAGACCAGCAGGAGACCACATGAGTGAGACCAGCAGGAGACTGCAGGAGAGAGACCAGCAGGAGAGAGACCAGCAGGAGACAGCAGGGGAGACCAGCAGGAGAGAGACCAGCAGGAGACAGCAGGGGAGAGGACGGAGACTGGGAGAAAGGAACAGAGGGTTCACTGTGAGACACACACTTGCCGAGGCGACCAGACGGGGGTTTGAATACTTCAACCACAAGAGGTCTACGTTGGAAACAATACCCTACTACACAAACCAATGCTAACACACTCTCCACCTCCGGTAGTCAGGGGCCATGAAGGCTTTGAGGGAAATAAGCCAGCAGTCCAGGTTCTGACACTCCGTCCATCAGCCAATCAGAACGCAGCATCCAGGCTGTGTATGGAGGGGGTTGGACCAAGAGTCTGATGCTGTATTGGACTTTTGTACTCATGGTATTAATGTTGATGTAACTGTTCCATAATGGTGAACTTGGAATAAAGATGAGGAATGGAGAAGCATGACCTGGTGAACACACACAATAAATACTAAAATGACTTTATTACAGTTGGTTCATAAACCAGTACCCCCCTTCCAACCAAAGAATTGTAATTACAAACAAAATATTACATGTATCCCCTAAACTTTAAGTTACTTTATACACTGTAGATTACTTAATCTGCTGCAATGAATAGCATGTCTTCTGTCTGACAATCTGCTCATACTTCGTGTTGCATATCACTTGTTGAATACCGGTTAATACCGGTTAATGCAGCTCTGGAACGAGCGTCAGAACTTGAGATCCACCAACGACAGAGTGAAGGCAAAAGGAATGCGGAAAAAACCGACCTGTGGCCCCTTCAGCCTATCACAACATCAGAGCCGTCAATCAACTGTCATCAGAGCTGTCAGTCAACTGTCCATCAGAGCTGTCAGTCAACTGTCTTCAGAGCCGTCAGTGAGCTGTACATCAGAGCAGTCAGTCAACTGTCCGTCAACTGTCAGCAGAGCTGTCAGTGAACTGTCATCAGAGCCGTCAGTCAACTGTCAGTGAGCTGTCCTTCAGAGCCGTCAGTCAACTGTCCGTCAACTGTCATCAGAGCTGTCAGTCAACTGTCATCAGAGCTGTCAGTCAACTGTCCATCAGAGCCCTCAGTGGTTCAGTGATCCACGGTTGTGTTCTGAGAGCGATGCGTAAACACAGGAGAACAGAACTGAACCAGACCGGATCCTGCATTCTTTCCGCTTCAGGTTCACCCCCCCCCCCCCCCCGAGAACAGCGACAAAAACACTTTGAAATGAGGTGGAAGAGAAAAGTGGACTCTAAAAGAGGCTCGTCAGAGCAGCCATGTTGAGGGTTAGAAGGGTTATGGTAAGGGCTAGGGTTGGGGCTAGGGTAAGGGCTAGGGTAAGTGCGAGTGCTAGGGTTGAGGTTAAGGTTAGGGTTAGCCCTAACCTCAGTTGATTAGGGTTAACCCTAACCTCAGGTGGAACGAAGAGGAGACAGGAGAGTGAATCAGTCCAAACCACCTGAAGTCACTCAGGAACCCTTGGGAGATGAGGTAAAGAGCAGCCTGGTTTCACAGCCTTTGTTTACATGCGTTGTTGGAGCGATTTTACTTTTATTTTTTACAGAGGTTATCGGGCGATTGTCTTTCAGTTCAGTCTCTCAGTAAACAGAAGGCCAGTCGGTCCCACCGTCCAGACCAACTCATCCTACCAGTTCAGCCAGGACAGGACGTCTCTGAGGGTCACCTGTCTGCATAGAGCCCCACTGGGGCCCCTAGGAACCACGTGAGGCCCCTAGGAACCACGTGAGGCCCCTAGGAACCATGGGGGCCTCTTAGAACCACGTGGGGCCCCTTCCCGGGGGGGCCCCTAGGAAACAGGAGCTCCTGTAATCCAGTGTGAACACGTTCTCCTGTAATCTACAGTTGGAACAGGATCTCCTGTAATCCACAGTGTGAACACGTTCTGCTATAATCCACAGTGTGAACACGTTCTGCTGTAATCCACAGTGTGAACACGTTCTGCTGTAATCCCTTCAGTCCTGTTCTCCTCACAGGGTTTAACTCAGCACTGGGACCAGAAGGGTCAAACAGGCCTTCGGGGGCCAGCGGGGGCCGGCGAGGGGCCAATGGGGGGCCAACAGGGGCCAGCCGGGGCCATCGAAGGAGACGTTGGTGGTGGGGGTGGGGGTTGGTGGTGGTGGAGGAGGTGGAGGTGGTGGTGATGGGGGGGCAGGGTTGTGGTGGGGGTGGTGGTGGTGGTGGATGTGGAGGTGGTGGATGTGGAGGTGGGGGTGATGGGGGTGGTGGTGGTGGTGGGCAGGGTTTTGGTGGAGGTGGTGGTGCTGTAGGTGGTGGGGGGGGCAGGACCGAGCAGGCTGTGCCTTTGGGGGGAGGGGGGGTCAGGGTCATGGCAGAGGAGAGCCCTGCAGCACCTCCGTCACCACCGCCGCCCGGCCTTCATGGTGCGCCGGGTCTTGCGTGTGCATTTGTATGTGAGTGCATGTGCGTTTGTGTGCGTGCGTGTGTGCGTGTGTGCGTGGGTGTGTGCGTGGGTGCGTCAGGTGTAGGAGAGGTGGGACCCGGTGGAGATCTGGGAGGTGATGCTGGCGCTCCTGCTCATGCCCTGTTGGCTCCTCCCCCCGGCTGAGGTCCTCCTGGGGGGCTGCGGGCTGCTCCTCAGCCCCCCCGGCCCCCCCCCCGCTGCCCCTCCGGCCCCCCCCTCCGGGCCGGTGGAGGCTCCAGGGGGGCGGGCCCCCGGAGAGCACGGGGTGGCCCCAGGGCTGCTGGGAGCTTGACGCGCCCTGGTGGCGGTGTCCGGCCCCGCCCCCGGGGCCCGCCCAGTGCGCGCCCCCCCCCGGGGCCACGCCCCCCCAGCCCTGGGGGTCCGGGGCCGTGCCCGTCAGCACCATGTTGCTGAAGCCCAGGCGCATGCTCTCCGAGTCGAAGGCCTCGCCCTCGCGGGCCTGCCGCTCCAGCAGCGAGCCGATCCGCTCCAGACGCTCGTTCTGCAGCGACAGCATCTCCTCCTCGATCTGGGGACACAGGTCACCACGGCAACGCCGCGTCAGCACCACGGCAACGCCGCGTCAGCACCACGGCACAGGTCATCACCACTCTGTCACGCAAGAGACAGACAGACGGACAGACAGACAGACAGGCAGACAGACAGGCAGAGGGACAGACAGGCAGACAGACAGGCAGACAGACAGGCAGAGGGACAGACAGGTAGACAGACAGACAGAGGGACAGACAGGCAGACAGACAGACGGACAGACGGACAGACGGACAGAGGGACAGACAGACAGACAGACAGACAGGCAGACAGGCAGACAGGCAGACAGACAGACAGACAGACAGACAGACAGACAGACAGACAGACAGACCTTCTGCTCCAGCAGAGCCCGTCGTAGGGACAGCCTCTGCTCCAGGTCGGCCCTCTCCTTGTTCTGCTGGCCGTCCGTCTGCATCTTGATCTTGCTCTGGTAGGCGTTGAGCAGCTCCAGCTCCTGCTGCAGCTGGGAGCGCAGCACCTGGCCCTCCCCCTCCTGGGCCTCGTCCAATCGGAGCTGAGCAGAGGAACGCAGCGCTCAGAACAGGGCCAAGTGTTGAGGGGGGGGGGGGGGGTCAGAGAGGGAGGGGGGGGGGGGGGGGGGTCAGAGGGGGCGGGGGGCAGAGAGGGGGGGGGCAGAGAGGGCGGGGGGGGGGTCAGAGGGGGCAGGGGGGGGTCAGAGAGGGGGGGGGTCTCAGAGGGGGCAAGGAGGGGGGTCAGAGGGGGGCTCACCGCCTGCGTGGACAGCATGTCGTTGATGGAGTGGTCGTACTGCTCCGCCAGCACGGCCAGCTTGCGGGTCTGCTCCTCCTTCAGCCTCTTCTGCAGCGCCTTGTGCTCGCTGCGGGGCGCGGCCTCCAGCAGACGGGCCCTCAGGGCCTTGGACTGACGGCTCTGCACCGCACAGGAGTCCTGGAACTGACGCCTGATCTGCTGCTCCCTGGACTGGAGACAGACAGACAGACAGAGGGACAGACAGACAGACAGAGGGACAGACAGACAGAGGGACAGACAGACAGAGGGACAGACAGACAGAGGGACAGACAGACAGACAGACAGAGGGACAGACAGACAGAGGGACAGACAGACAGACAGACAGAGGGACAGACAGACAGAGGGACAGACAGACAGACAGACAGAGGGAGGGACAGAGGGACAGACAGACAGACAGACAGACAGACAGACAGACAGACACCTTAGTCTTATTATTACAGTCACAGTTATTTTGTGTGTGCAGCTTTTTGGGGGGTGGTGTCTCCTACCTTGGGGGGGTGGTGTCTCCTACCTTGGGGGGTGGTGTCTCCTACCTTGGGGGGTGGTGTCTCCTACCTTGGGGGGGTGGTGTCTCCTACCTTGGGGGGGTGGCTACCTCAGGCTGTTGGGGTGCTGTTACCTTGAGGTTCTTGGGGGCCTGTTACCTTGAGGTTCTTGGGGGGCTGTTACCTTGAGGTTCTTGGGGTTAGGGTTACCTTGAGGCTCTTGGGGGGCTGTTACCTTGAGGTTATTGGGGTGCTGTTACCTTGAGGCTCTTGGGGGCCTGTTACCTTGAGGTTCTTGGGGTGCTGTTACCTTGAGGTTCTTGGGGGGCTGTTACCTTGAGGTTCTTGGGGTGCTGTTACCTTGAGGTTCTTGGGGTGCTGTTACCTTGAGGTTCTTGGGGGGCTGTTACCTTGAGGCTCTTGGGGGGCTGTTACCTTGAGGTTCTTGGGGTGCTGTTACCTTGAGGCTCTTGGGGGGCTGTTACCTTGAGGTTCTTGGGGTGCTGTTACCTTGAGGTTCTTGGGGGGCTGTTACCTTGAGGTTCTTGGGGTGCTGTTACCTTGAGGTTCTTGGGGTGCTGTTACCTTGAGGCTCTTGGGGGGCTGTTACCTTGAGGTTCTTGGGGGCCTGTTACCTTGAGGTTCTTGGGGTGCTGTTACCTTGAGGTTCTTGGGGGGCTGTTACCTTGAGGCTCTTGGGGGGCTGTTACCTTGAGGTTCTTGGGGTGCTGCCGGACCTCGAGGACGTGCTTGCGCCGCAGCTCGCGCTCCCTCCTCTTGTTGTACTCCAGCTGGTTGGTCAGCTCCGTCTGGTGCTGCAGGCCGAACAGCTCCGCCCGCGCCAGCTGGACCGCGCCCAGCTGCCGCACCTCAAGCTCCTGCATGGCCTCGTGCTGCCGCAGCAGGAGCGCGTGGTCCAGGTCCCGGTGCATCTGGACCTTGTTCAGCTCCTGGGAGAGGAGAGGAGACATGGAGGAGACAAGACAGAGGAGACATGGAGGAGACAAGGAGAGGACACGACAGAGAGGAGACACATGGAGGAGACAAGGAGAGGACACGACAGAGGAGACATGGAGGAGACAAGGAGAGGACACGACAGAGAGGAGACACATGGAGGAGACAAGGAGAGGACACGACAGAGGAGACATGGAGGAGACAAGGAGAGGACACGACAGAGGAGACAAGGAGAGGACACGACAGAGGAGACAAGGAGAGGATACGACAGAGAGGAGACACATGGAGGAGACAAGGAGAGGACACAACAGAGGAGACACATGGAGGAGACAAGGAGAGGACACGACAGAGAGGAGACACATGGAGGAGACAAGGAGAGGACACGACAGAGGAGACACATGGAGGAGACAAGGAGAGGACACGACAGAGGAGACATGGAGGAGACAAGGAGACAAGGGACAGAGGGACTCTGAGGGAGGGACAGAGGGGGGTACAGAGTGGGGGACAGAGCGGGGTACAGAGGGGGGGACAGAGAGGGGGACAAAGAGGGGGACAGAGAGGGGGACAGAGGGACTCTGAGGGGGGGACAGAGGGGAGCACAGTGGGGGGGACAGAGAGGGGGACAGAGAGGGGGAAAGAGGGACTCTGATGGGGGGACAGAGGGGGGTACAGTGGGGGGTACAGAGGGGGGGACAGAGGTAGGGCCCTCTGAAATCCATTTTATTTTTTTCCAAATTCCGTTTTAATTTCCGTGAATTCCGTTTTTACACTAAAAGCTATTAAAATCATCAGAACAGTGTTAAATAAGTGCGAACGAATAAAATGTAATCAGATAGAAGACTACATTTATTAAAACATCACAACATTGCACTGTTTTTAGTGCTTCAAATAAAAACAACATGACATGAATATTAAAGTGCTTATAAACTCTTTTTTTATAAACTCAAATTGTTGTTTGAAGGGGCGTGCCCTGGCTACGGCTTTCATTGTTTTTTGTATGGATTTTTGGACTTCAAGTGGTCATCGCACGTATCTTTGCGTTTCCAATCGATAGTATGTTGACATATTCTACAAAACAGAGTGATAGAAGTGTTTTGGATATTGTTCGGCTCTGAATTTGGGGTTAGAACCGAATTACAGGCGCTTCAACTTCTTCTTCGGCTTCTTATTAGGAGCGGGACCTATTGTTTTCGTGGTGGGCGGGGGATTTTTTTTTAACATTGTTGTGGGAGTGACTGCTAAACATTCAGTGGCGTTAATGTCACCTGTGTTGTTTCCCTTTTCCCTCAAAACTGAATTTCACCAAAATAATGGCGAATTCCGCTGCATTCCACTGCATATTGTAAATGTGACATGTGATGTGCCTTGTCCCTGTTACATGTTATTTGTGCTGAAGAACAGGAACCTGCTGGAAATCAGTTATTTTACTAAGATAGGCCCGTTTTAAATTGTAACTTTGTTACTTTTAATTTCCTGCTTAATAAAAAAATAAAAAATAATAATAATAATCCCTGATTCCGTCCGCGTTTTCGTTATCGCGGAATTCATAGGGCCCTACAGAGGGACTCTTAGGGGCGGACAGAGGTGGGGACAGAGGGGGTTACAGAGGGGGGTTACAGAGGGGGGGACAGAGGGGGGGACAGAGGGGGGTACACAGGGGGGGACAAAGGGGGGGACAGAGGGGGGTTCAGAGGGACTTTGAGGGGGGGACAGAGGGGGGTTCAGAGGGACTTTGAGGGGGGGACAGAGGGGGGGACAGAGGGGGAGTACAGAGGGGGGGACAGAGGGGGGGACAGAGGGGGGCACAGAGGGACTCTGAGGGAGGGACAGAGGGGGGGACAGAGGGGGTCACAGAGGGGGGTACAGAGGGGGGTACAGAGGGGGTACAGAGGGGGGGACAGTGTACCTCTCTGGCCAGGTCCTTCTCCACGCTGTGCTTGGCGATCAGGATCCTTCGCTTGAAGCGCCGACACTCAAGCTCCTGGTACTGCCTCTGTCTGCGCAGCAGGTTAGCCTCTTCCTCCGCCTGCACCACCACCATGACACCACATTAACACTACCCTGACACCTCATTAACACCACCATGACACCGCATTAACACCACCCTGACAACACATTAACACCACATTAACACCACCCTGACACCACATTAACACCACCCTGACACCACATTAACACCACCATGACACCACATTAACACCACCATGACACCACATTAACACCACCATGACACCACATTAACACCACCATGACACCACATTAACACCACCCTGACACCACATTAACACCACTATGACACCACATTAACACCACCATGACACCACCCTGACAACACATTAACACCTCATTAACACCACCATGACACCACATTAACACCACCATGACACCACATTAACACCACCCTGACAACACATTAACACCGCATTAACACCACCCTGACACCACATTAACACCACCATGACACCACATTAACACCACCATGACACCACATTAACACCACCATGACACCACATTAACACCACCATGACACCACCATGACACCACATTAACACCACCCTGACACCACATTAACACCACCCTGACACCACCATGAAACCACATTAACACCACATTAACACCACCATGAAACCACATTAACACCACATTAACACCACCATTACACCACATTAACACCTCCATTACACCACCATGACACCACCATGACACCACCATCACGTGCTCCCGCATGCATAAGCGTCCTAGTCCTCTCCTATTGGTCATTAGCAGCATTAACACGAGTCCTCTCCTATTGGTTCAGCAGTTACAAGGTCCTTCATGTCTAAGCATCCTATTGGTTCAGCAGTAATGAGGTCCCTGTCCGAGCATCCTATTGGTTCAGCAGTAACGAGGTCCCTGTCCGAGCATCCTATTGGTTCAGCAGTAACGAGGTCCCTGTCTGAGCATCCTATTGGTTCAGCAGTAACGAGGTCCCTGTCAGAGCATCCTATTGGTTCAGCAGTAACGAGGTCCCTGTCTGAGCATCCTATTGGTTCAGCAGTAACGAGGTCCCTGTCTGAGCATCCTATTGGTTCAGCAGTAACGAGGTCCCTGTCTGAGCATCCTATTGGTTCAGCAGTAACGAGGTCCCTGTCTGAGCATCCTATTGGTTCAGCAGTAACGAGGTCCCTGTCAGAGCATCCTATTGGTTCAGCAGTAACGAGGTCCCTGTCTGAGCATCCTATTGGTTCAGCAGTAACGAGGTCCCTGTCTGAGCATCCTATTGGTTCAGCAGTAACGAGGTCCCTGTCTGAGCATCCTATTGGTTCAGCAGTAACAAGGTCCCTGTCTGAGCATCCTATTGGTTCAGCAGTAACGAGGTCCCTGTCAGAGCATCCTATTGGTTCAGCAGTAACGAGGTCCCTGTCTGAGCATCCTATTGGTTCAGCAGTAACGAGGTCCCTGTCTGAGCATCCTATTGGTTCAGCAGTAACGAGGTCCCTGTCTGAGCATCCTATTGGTTCAGCAGTAACGAGGTCCCTGTCAGAGCATCCTATTGGTTCAGCAGTAACAAGGTCCCTGTCTGAGCATCCTATTGGTTCAGCAGTAACGAGGTCCCTGTCTGAGCATCCTATTGGTTCAGCAGTAACGAGGTCCCTGTCTGAGCATGTGGAGATGATCGTGGGACGGACCTGGAAGTGCTGGATGTTCTCCTTCTGCTTGGAAAGCCACTCCTGCTTTTCCTTCTTAGGAGTCGACTGGTTCTCCTGAAGCTCCTGGAGAACAACACAAGACTTTAGGAAGAACCCACCCTCTGCAGCCCGCGAGGAACCAGGTGAGGAAGACCAGGTGAGGAAGACCAGGTGAGGAAGACCAGGTGAGGGAGACCAGGGGAGGAGGACCAGGGGAGGAGGACCAGGTGAGGAGGACCAGGGGAGGAGGACCAGGGGAGGATGACCAGGTGAGGGAGACCAGGGGAGGTGGACCAGGGGAGGTGGACCAGGGGAGGAGGACCAGGGGAGGGAGACCAGGGGAGGTGGACCAGGGGAGGAGGACCAGGGGAGGAGGACCAGGGGAGCGGGACCAGGGGAGGAGGACCAGGGGAGGAGGACCAGGGGAGGAGGACCAGGGGACCAGGACCAGGGGAGGAGGACCAGGGGAGTGGGACAAGGGGAGTGGGACCAGGGGAGTGGGACCAGGGGAGGAGGACCAGGGGACCAGGGGACCAGGTGAGGAGGACCAGGGGAGGGAGACTAGGGGAGGGAGACCAGGGGAGGAGGACCAGGGGAGGAGGACCAGGGGAGGGAGACCAGGGGAGGAGGACCAGGGGAGGAGGACCAGGGGAGGAGGACCAGGTGAGGAGGACCAGGGGAGGGAGACCAGGGGAGGGAGACCAGGGGAGGAGGACCAGGGGAGGAGGACCAGGGGAGGAGGACCAGGGGACCAGGGGAGGAGGACCAGGGGAGGAGGACCAGAGGACCAGGGGACCAGGGGAGTGGGACCAGGGGAGGAGGACCAGGGGACCAGGTGAGGGGGACCAGGGGAGGAGGACCAGGGGACCAGGGGAGGGAGACCAGGGGAGGAGTGCTCACCTCTTTGAGCTGCTCCTTGCGCAGCTTGTACTCCCGTTTCTGGGACTCCAGGAAGCTGCTGAGCTCCTTCTTCTGCTGCAGCTGGATGTGCTGCTGGAACTTCTTCTCATCGTTGGAGAACGTTTTCAGCTGGACCACAAACACAGAAACATGATGTATACAGACAGACAGACAGGAACCAGGACAGACAGACAGGCACCAGGACAGACAGACAGGAACCAGGACAGACAGACAGGAACCAGGACAGACAGACAGGAACCAGGACAGACAGACAGGCACCAGGACAGACAGACAGGAACCAGGACAGACAGACAGGCACCAGGACAGACAGACAGGCACCAGGACAGACATGAATCAGGACAGGCAGACAGGCACCAGGACAGACAGACAGGAACCAGGACAGACAGGAACCAGGACAGACAGACAGGAACCAGGACAGACAGACAGGCACCAGGACAGACATGAATCAGGACAGACAGACGCCAACCAGGACAGACAGACAGGAACCAGGACAGACAGACAGGAACCAGGACAGACAGACAGACAGGAACCAGGACAGACAGACAGGCACCAGGACAGACAGACAGGGACCAGGACAGACAGATAGGAACCAGGACAGACAGACAGGAACCAGGACAGACAGACGCCAACCAGGACAGACAGACAGGACCCAGGACAGACAGACAGGGACCAGGACAGACAGATAGGAACCAGGACAGACAGACGCCAACCAGGACAGACAGACAGGGCCAGGGGGGGGGCCCAGGGCCTAGGGCCCAGGACCCAGGGCCAGGGGACCCAGGGCCCACGACCAGGGGACCCGGGGCCTAGGGCCAGGGGGCCTAGGGCCTAGGACCAGGGGGCCCAGGGCCTAGGGCCAGGGGACCCAGGGCCTCTAGCGGTACGTACGTCCTTGTCCATGGCGGCCTGGTGCTTCTTGAGCAGCTTGTCCGTGTCCTGGCTGAAGGCGCTCCTCTGGGCCTCCAGCTCCTTGTCCAATCGGCCGCGCTGGTCCTCCAGCTCCGCCCGCAGCTTGTTCTCCAGCACCAGCAGCTGCTTCTGGTGCTGCCGCCGCATGCGCTTGTACCCCGACATCTGCTCCCGCAGCCCCGAGTCCTGCTGGTGCTCCTGCATCTCCCGGGTCACCTGGGGGGGGGCAGCCGTTACCCCAGGGAGACCAGGCATGTATAACATGTATATATATATATAACATAACATATATAACATAACATATATATACACATAAATAGAAAGGAAATACAAAGGCCGTCCACTAGGGGGCAGCGATGTGCAGAGAGCCACATAGTGTGACACAGGAACAGGACACTGTTCCTGTGTCACAGCATAGACGGCTAGGTCTAGGGTGGTGTCAGTAGGGTGGTGTCAGTAGGGTGGGGGTCCAGTAGGGTGGTGTCAGTAGGGTGGGGGTCCAGTAGGTTGGTGTCCGTTGGGTGGTGTCCGTAGGGTGGGGGTCCAGTAGGGTGGTGTCAGTAGGGTGGTGTCAGTAGGGTGGGGGTCCAGTAGGGTGGTGTCAGTAGGGTGGGGGTCCAGTAGGGTGGTGTCCGTTGGGTGGTGTCCGTAGGGTGGGGGTCCAGTAGGGTGGGGTCAGTAGGGTGGTGTCAGTAGGGTGGTGTCAGTAGGGTGGTGTCAGTAGGGTGGGGGTCCAGTAGGGTGGGGTCAGTAGGGTGGTGTCAGTAGGGTGGTGTCAGTAGGGTGGGGGTCCAGTAGGGTGGTGTCAGTAGGGTGGTGTCAGTAGGGTGGGGGTCCAGTAGGGTGGGGTCAGTAGGGTGGTGTCAATAGGGTGGTGTCAGTAGGGTGGTGTCAGTAGGGTGGGGGTCCAGTAGGGTGGTGTCAGTAGGGTGGTGTCAGTAGGGTGGTGTCAGTAGGGTGGTGTCAGTAGGGTGGTGTCAGTAGGGTGGTGTCAATAGGGTGGTGTCAGTAGGGTGGTGTCAGTAGGGTGGGGGTCCAGTAGGGTGGTGTCAGTAGGGTGGTGTCAGCAGGGTGGTGTCAGTAGGGTGGTGTCAGTAGGGTGGGGGTCCAGTAGGGTGGGGGTCCAGTAGGGTGGTGTCAGTAGGGTGGGGGTCCAGTAGGGTGGTGTCAGTAGGGTGGGGGTCCAGTAGGGTGGGGGTCCAGTAGGGTGGTGTCCGTAGGGTGGTGTCAGTAGGGTGGGGTCCAGTAGGGTGGGGTCCAGTAGGGTGGGGGTCCAGTAGGGTGGGGGTCCAGTAGGGTGGGGTCCTCACCAGAGAGGCGGTCCTGATGGTGGCGAAGTGCTCCCGGTTGCGGTGCTTCTTGGGGCCCGGGGGGGGGGCCTCCGAGGGGCCGCTGGGGACCGCCTCCTCCAACACCAGACCCCCCTCCTCCTCCTGGGGGGGGCAGAGTGAGACAGAGTGAGAGTGAGACTACTGCAGTACCAGTACAGAGCTGTCCTGCAGTACTGGGGGGCTGAGGCCCGGAGGTGAGGGCCACCTCCACCCTTTACCCACCGGCTTGACGTGGATGACGGAGTTGCTGGACATGACGGTGTTCTCCCCCTCCAGCAGCTCCTCCGGGGGGAGGCTGGTGACGGAGCTGCTCTGGGAGCTGATGGACATGCTGGGAATGGACTGACTGCTGCCCACGCTGCCCCCCCGCCCCCCCCCCCGCCTCCAGCTCCTG
>NC_082388.1:28037509-28065632 GCF_031168955.1 Gadus macrocephalus
TCAGGGACACAGTGAGAGTGAGTGAGTGAGTGAGTGAGTGAGTGAGTGTGTGAGTGAGTGAGTGAGTGAGTGAGTGAGTGAGTGAGTGTGTGAGTGTGAGTGAGTGTGTGAGTGTGGTTAATCAGATTAGGGCTAATCTCAGTGGCTTGCCGCTACGCAGACAGCAGCATGGCCCAGCGCCGCTCTGTGTGTGTGCGTGTGTACGTGTGTGCGTGTGTACGTGTGTACGTGTGTGCGTGTGTGCGTGTGTGCGTGTGTACGTGTGTGCGTGTGTACGTGTGTACGTGTGTACGTGTGTGCGTGTGTGCGTGTGTGCGTGTGTACGTGTGTGCGTGTGTACGTGTGTGCGTGTGTGCGTGTGTACGTGTGTGCGTGTGTGCGTGTGTGCGTGTGTACGTGTGTGCGTGTGTGCGTGTGTGCGTGTGTACGTGTGTGCGTGTGTACGTGTGTGCGTGTGTGCGTGTGTGCGTGTGTGCGTGTGTACGTGTGTGCGTGTGTGCGTGTGTACGTGTGTGCGTGTGTGCGTGTGTGCGTGTGTGCGTGTGTGCGTGCGTACGTGCGTACGTACGTGTGTGCGTGTGTGCGTGTGTACGTGTGTGCGTGTGTACGTGCGTACGTGTGTGCGTGTGTGCGTGTGTGCGTGTGTGCGTGTGCGCTCCACAGTGGGTGTTGGTGTGGCTGTGAGGGAGTGCCTGTTTGCAGACCTGGGATCAGTAGACTAGTGGAAGAATAGGTTCCAGGACGGGTCTGAGGAGGAGCCTTCATCACGCAGAGAGAAGGACCAGCCAATCAGACGGCCCCGGTCCGCCTCAGCCAATGGGATGCTGCCCTGGGCCTTTTACTCCGATGATGATGCTGATTATATTACGACTAAAGGGGGCTGACGCGGGGCAGTGTGGCCGCTCCTCACCCCCCCGGCGTCGGGCCGTCGGGGGGGTCCTCAGCCAGAGCTCTACCCAGGGCCGGTCCTAGCCGGTCTGTGGCGCTACTTTCTGAGGCGTACGCATCCACGCCTCCAGCAACATGATCGGTCAAAACTAAGATGAAGCGAAAGAAAGTGAAACGCCCCTTTCCGATTGGGGAAGATTACGATTATTATTCTGAGCACAGATGGAGGCTCCAGAGCCTTTCTAGATACTTTATTGTGTAAGAAACACCAAGGGTGCCAAACTTAGCTCATCGTTCTTTTAGTTTAGGATTTAACCTAAGTCCTCTCCACCAATAGGGGGCTGTTTTGGTTGCCGTGAGGTCCAAGGAGAACTCGCCTCGTTGGACTGCTTTCCATTGTAGGACATCTTCTTGATGGCCACGACCTCATTGGTCCGCACATCTCTGGCCTGCAGGACGTGAAACAATCAGTAAAGCCTCCAGGGATGGGAAACATGACACAATATTTCATACATGTATTCATACAAAATAGAAAGACATGCATTTCTGCTTATTAAGAAGTTAATTTAGTAAAAACGATATTGATCCCCCTTCCCTTTATCACGGCCCTGAGTCAGGTAGATGAAGGCAACATCGTGGAAAAGCTCTTGGCGATCCAACTGTCTAGAACCTTCTAGAGGCTAACCCCCACCCGACGCTGCAGAACCTCTGCCCCTCCCCCTTAAGGACTGGAGACCCCCGTCTGAGTCTCAGGACCCCCAGCGACAGAACCTCTGCCCCCCTAAATGACTAGAGACCCCCAGACTCTCAGGACCCCCAGCGACAGAACCTCTGCCCCCCTAAAGGACTAGAGACCCCCGTCTGAGTCTCAGGACCCCCAGCGACAGAACCTCTGCCCCCCTAAATGACTAGAGACCCCCAGACTCTCAGGACCCCCAGCGACAGAACCTCTGCCCCCCTAAAGGACTAGAGACCCCCGTCTGAGTCTCAGGACCCCCAGCGACAGAACCTCTGCCCCCCTAAAGGACTAGAGACCCCCGTCTGAGTCTCAGGACCCCCAGCGACAGAACCTCTGCCCCCCTAAAGGACTAGAGACCCCCGTCTGAGTCTCAGGACCCCCACCAACAGAACCCAAGCGGGATTCGAACCGACGTACAAAGTAGACGGCGCCGAAGCTGCCGTGTCCGATCTCACGGAGGTCGGAGAAGCGCTTCTCCGGGTCGTCCCTGAAGAAGAGCTCGGCCACGTCGGGGTCCTTCAGGCTGCCCGCCCGCAGGGACGACGGCATCCTGCCGGCCCCCGGCCCAACCCGATCCGCTACCTGGCCTCTGGGCTACAGCGGAGCGGGGGAGGAGTCATCTGCCAAACGGGAGGGGCCTACGGAGGGGAGGAGCCACAAAAGAGAAGGGAGGAGTCAGAGTTCTGATTACTCCATGGGAACATAACAATGTGTCGTACATAACAACGGGGACGGAGTTCATTACGCTCTCTCACGTTAAGCGGAGCATGTTGGTGTGGAAATTGGTTACAAGCTTATTGTGGATTAATGACCACTTAATGTAGCATATTTTAGCTAAAAAAATATCATCTATAAAATATATATAATCATCAGAACATGTTGGGAGGATAACATGTTCTTGCTCCAACAGTCGCACCGTCAGGATCCAGGGAGAGGAGACCTACCCTGCTACCTCCAGGCCGGAGAACAGGAAGAGGGACTGATTCAGACCCTGCAGAGGAGTCCGGGCGTTCCGGGCGCTCTGACGAGGCTCTCAACTCTTCCTCAGATGGGAAGACGTAAAAAAACTTCTCGGAAGCTGTCTGAAAGCACACAGTTTTGTATTGATAAGGAGATCATGTATTGATATCAGAGACAGACTTAACCTACAGTAAGGATGAGCTATAAACCTGAAGGAGCTGTAAACCTGAGGATGAGCTGTAAACCTGAAGGGGCTGTAAACCTGAAGGGGCTGTAAACCTGAAGGGGCTGTAAACCTGAAGGGGCTGTAAACCTGAAGGATGAGCTGTAAACCTGGAGGAGCTGTAAACCTGAAGGGGCTGTAAACCTGAAGGATGAGCTGTAAACCTGGAGGAGCTGTAAACCTGAAGGATGAGCTGTAAACCTGAAGGGGCTGTAAACCTGGAGGAGCTGTAAACTTGAAGGATGAGCTGTAAACCTGAAGGATGAGCTGTAAACCTGGAGGAGCTGTAAACCTGAGGATGAGCTGTAAACCTGAAGGATTAGCTGTAAACCTGAAGGGGCTGTAAACCTGAAGGGGCTGTAAACCTGAAGGATGAGCTGTAAACCTGAAGGATGAGCTGTAAACCTGAAGGATGAGCTGTAAACCTGGAGGAGCTGTAAACCTGAAGGATGAGCTGTAAACCTGAAGGGGCTGTAAACCTGAAGGGGCTGTAAACCTGAAGGGGCTGTAAACCTGAAGGGGCTGTAAACCTGAAGGGGCTGTACACCTGAAGGATGAGCTGTAAACCTGGAGGAGCTGTAAACCTGAAGGATGAGCTGTAAACACCGACGCTACACCGACCGGCTGATTGTGTTTACGCTAAAATTGAGTTGTATATGCATTCTCATATTCCCAATAATGGCTCAACAACAACATAGAACAACGCCCGCCGCAACCAGGACCCAGGAAAAACTATATTTGTTTTGTTCATTATTAACCGGCAGTTAAAACCACATATATGAGGCCAGATTTAATCGTATGTGTTCAACCACATGTACACCTGTCACGGTGCATTCATGTACACCTAACAAGGTGCATTCATTTACACATGTCACGGTGCATTCATGTACACATGACACGGTGCATTCATGTACACATGTCACGGTACAAACATGTCCATGGCTATTCTATCCGTAGTCTGAGGGAGTGGCACTTGCAGCTTGCTACATGAGGCACAAACAGCTGGCTACATGAAGCTAAAACAACTGGCTATGAAGCTAAAACTACTGGCTACATGAAGCTAAAACAGCTTGCTACTTGAAGGTACAAACAGCTGGCTACATGAAACTAAAACAGCTGGGTACATGAAGCTAAAACAGCTGGTTACATGAATAACATGATGCTAAAACAGTTGGCTATGAATCTAAAACAGCTGGCTACATGAAGCTAAAACAGCTGGCTACATGGTGCTAAAACAGCTGGCTACATGAAGCTAAAACAGCTGGCTACATGGTGCTAAAACTGCTGGCTACATGAAGCTAAAAGAGCTGGCTACATGAAGCTAAAACAGCTGGCAATGAACCTAAAACAGCTGGCTACATGAAGCTAAATCAGCTGGCTACATGGAGCTAAAACAGCTGGCTACATTAAGCTAAAACAGCTGGCTATGAACCTAAAACAGCTGGCTACATGAAGCTAAAACAGCTGGCTATGAACCTAAAACAGCTGGCTACATGAAGCTAAAACAGCTGGCTACATGAAGCTAAAACAGCTGGCTATGAACCTAAAACAGCTGGCTACATGAATGTGCAGTGAGAGAGAGGACACGACTCAAGGCGATCCAATACAAGTTCTGGCCAACTTCCAGCATCCAGCGGCTCGTCCAGGACAGCCTGCCGGCCGGTGACCTCCCCTTTCGGGGAGCAGCAGCACCAACATGTGGGGTCAACTCACCCGGTAACAGACTCGGGTCTGGAGGAGGAACCGTCCATGTTCTGCTGGATCCAGACTGAGGTCACTGCAGGGTAACGAGAGAGGGAAGAGAAATCAGTGCGATCCAGTAAAACCACATAGCGGAACAGCAATCGAACAGAAGCGAAACGTCCTGAAGACAGCTGGTCCTCCAGAGCCCCTCAGGGATCCTGGTTCCCGGGTCGGAGGGGTCCTAGTCCCCGGGTCGGAGGGGTCCTTGTCCCCGGGTCTGAGAGGACCGCTGCTGGGGTTAGCTACCGCTGCTACACGGCAGCTAGCAAAGTTAGGCAGTCCATCCCAGAAGATGGCGACGAAAGGAATCACCTACCGCCGTGAGGGGAGCAGAGTCCTCCGGCTCCATGGTAACCGAGGTTAGGTCCTCATGACCTGACGGAGGACGAGCTGCTCCACCTTCACTGTGTTGTGATCATCCCCCTCCCTGCTCCTCCACCGCTGCAACCTCCAGCCCGTACACACACACACACACACACACACACACACACACACACACACACACACACACACACACACACACACACACACACACACACACACACACACACACACACACACACACACACACACACACACACAGATAAAACCACTTAACCTACGATCATTAAGATATAAGATCTCTCTCTCTCTCTCTCTCTCTCTCTCTCTCTCTCTCTCTCTCCCCGTGCGTGTGTTTTGTGGTCATCATGTACATCTAGAAGCTGAGCTTCTAATCTGATTAACACAGTTGCATTCTAAGTTCAGCCTCGACCATAAATAGAAGGCTCAAGACTTACATTTTAAAAGGCAGCAAGTTACCCATTCGACCGATGTATTGAATTACTATCATGATTATTAATGAGGACACTCCGAAATGTTTGCCCTTAAACCTGATTCGCTTGGTGTGTTTAGACTCCTATCACAATAAGGGTATAGAGCTGTCATGCATTTCACTTCTGCCAGCCCTTTAAAACATCATGGCTATTTCGTAGGTATATTACCATTTTATTGTTGTTGTTGTTTTGTGAACTCAAAATGAACTCCTTGGGCACCAAGTTGACACACATGTTGTTTCGACTAAATGTGCACATCATTGGGGCTAAATGTATAACATTAATACATTCGTTTTATTTGTTGCAGTAAAACATAAAATAACCCCTACAATCCCTTTTAGGGGTTAACTGATGAATTGAGAATGAAGACATAACAATATAAACACACTTATGCAATGTAAACACACTTAGTGTAGGATTAGTGATAGAGTGGTCTGCCGTGCCCTCCCTGCGAATATAGAGTATGCCTTTGCAGTTTTCAACACGGCCGTTAAAGGGTTAAAGATGAGCATTTCACAACAAGCTGAAGACCGGAAAACCAATCACTTTGCAGAACAGGGATCTGTGGACTATGATTGGTCGCCCGGTAGCCCCGTTGTAGTGGTGATGTGAATCAGCTGTATCCAGGCGCAGAATGGACGGTGTAAATGATGTAGAAGGATAGGCTGCAGAACACACACACACACACACACACACACACACACACACACACGTTGCCATTTCTACAGTTTTTATAGGATTTGAACATTTAATGGAAGTATAACGATACACATATTCGAACAGCACACTATCTCCTTAGGTAGTCCATCGTCTTCAGATATGAAGTTATTCGGGACCAAGATATAATAGCATTAAGGGAAAACGATTTGCTAGTTTTAATAAAAAAATAAAATGTATCCATCTCTATATCAACCACCAGGTGGCGCACATGCATCTCAGAGCTGCATGAGTTTTACATTTTGTAATTCAAATGTGAGCAGCCCATTAAATCAGAGCGTTCATAAAAAATAATATAAATTGTAGTTGTATTTATCGTATGAAGGATTCCGGCAAAATTCTATATGTGGGCTTTGTATGATTGTTCTGAAATGATACCTTTGGGGTAAGTGAGGCTTTTTCCACACAAAATGACAACAGAAATACATTTTCCATGTGCTTATTTTATTATCCTTTGACAAATGGAGGAGAACTTTTGAGCATGTCATTAAAAAAAAAGAGCAGTCCATAAATGCACCAAAAATAACGCAACTGGTGTTTAACCATACTAACCAGAGATCTAACCAGTAACCAGTATACGTACCAGTAGACTGACCAGATAACACGGTTCGGACCAGACTGCTGACGGTGAGGCCGTCTGCTGACTGAAGTGGCTACAAAAGGTGTGCCATGCAGGTAAGCAATCAATCATTCTTAACATGCACTGGATATAGATTTATTTTGAAGCCAGACAAAAATGTGATACGCAACAAAGGATACAGATTCTATAGTTAGTACAACATACTTTTGTTTCTTAAGCTAGAGAACTGACTGAGCTAATTGAACTGAATGAGCTAATTTAACTCTTGAAATGGGTGATGGGTGATGCTCGATTTAATGAGGGTAAGGGTCGAACTGAAGAGAAAGGAAGACAAAACATGGGCAACAAAAAGTCAATGAAAACGACTTCTATGGGAGCCGAACCTTTTCCCTCTAATGTACACGACTAACAGAGGAAGAGATGTTTCCCAAAGGCGTCCTCCGCAGCCCCGCGGCCAAATAAATAAAGATCTAAAACTACTCGTCTAGAGGGAAAGTCTTTCCAATCAAAGAACGGTAAGAACCGCTAGAAACCTTTTGCGGTCCAACCGAAACCAACAAGGGAGGTTGTAGGATCCCGAGAAGAGGTCCAGCATGTGAACGATGACACCAACAGACACAGGTTCAAATAAACAACGAATTACAGAGCGGTATAAAGAACTGAATCAAACAAGACTATAAAACATAAACCCCTCTGCTGATGGAGAAAAATTACAAAACGCCAGGTCAGCCTCTGTTCACGAGGTCAGCCTCTGTTAACGAGATCAGCCTCCGTTAACGAGGTCAGCCTCTGTTTACGAGGTCAGCCTCCGTTAAAAAGGATAGCCTCCCTTAACGAGGTCAGCCTCCCTTAACGAGGACAGCCTCCGTTATCGAGGTCAGCCTCTGTTCACGAGGTCAGCCTCTGTTAACAAGGTCAGCCTCTGTTAACGAGGTCAGCCTCCGTTAACGAGGTCCGCCTCTGTTAACGAGATCAGCCTCCGTTAACGAGGTCAGCCTCCCTTAACGAGGTCAGCCTCCCTTAACGAGGACAGCCTCCGTTAACGAGGTCAGCCTCTGTTAACAAGGTCAGCCTCTGTTAACAAGGTCAGCCTCTGTTAACAAGGTCAGCCTCCGTTAACGAGGTCAGCCTGTTAACGAGATCAGCCTCCCTTAACGAGGTCAGCCTCCCTTAACGAGGTCAGCCTCCCTTAACGAGAACTGTTGGGCCTTTCTGCGGACACAGGAAACCAGGTCCTCCTCTTCTTCAGTCCAGGAAGTGAAGGCCGGGAGGGCGCGCTCACCTCAAACCAACCCTCCTTTAGGTCGGTGGTCTTCTCCCACACGACCTGCGTCCGGTCTGTTGTTCTTGTTGTGTTGCTCTGTTGTGTTGTTGTGTTTTGTTCTGTTGTTGTGGTGTATTGTTGTGGTGTGTTGTTGTGGTTGTCATGTTGTGTTGTGTGCAGCCTCACGTCTCCAGGAGTTCTGAGGTGAAATGTCACCATCTAAGCCACTACTCCTTGAGGTCCTAATCTCTCTGAGTGCTGCTCTCTCTCTGAGTGCTGCTCTCTCTCTCTCTGAGTGCTGCTCTCTCTCTCTCTCTCTCTCTGAGTGCTGCTCTCTCTCTCTCTCTCTGAGTGCTGCTCTCTCTCTCTGATTGCTGCTGTGCTCTCGTTCTACCGGAGCCTGAATCGACTCCTTCTAGTGATCTGAATCAAAGTCTAGCTGTATATGGACCAGGCCACACCCCCTCCAACCAAACCACACCCCCTCCAACCAAACCACACCCCCTCCAACCAAACCACACCCCCTCCAACCAAACCACACCCCTTTTTCTTCTCCCGATCGCACCGAGGAGGTGGGGTCAGGCACGGAGGAGCCAGCAGATCCATAAACACACACACACACACACACACACACACACACACACACACACACACACACACACACACACACACACACACACACACACACACACACACACACACACACACACACACACACACACACACAGACGCTCATCAAGAGAGGGCAGCTGGATAAACTAAGCGCTGGCTGAACCCTCGGGATCAGTTCCAACACTTCCTGGGTTTCAGGACAGGGATTTCCTGGGCTTCACAAGAGGTGGCTCCTCCTCCTCCCCTCTCCTCCCAGCGTCTCCTCTGCTCCCCCGCTGTCCCAGCGGTGGGCGGTGTACGGCGGCGGCCCTCGGGGGCCCAGGCGGGCCCCTCAGCCCACCTTGGCCCAGCTGAGGAAGGCGGCGATGTCGCGGACCGGGACGTTGCGGGTCAGCGCTTTGACCCGCAGGTTACGGTCGTCAGTCAGCAGGACCACCTCCCGGTGCAGCCGCACCGGACCTGAGGACACACAACTCAATCAGGACCTGAGGACACACAACTCAATCAGGACCTGAGGACACACAACTCAATCAGGACCTGAGGACACACAACTCAATCAGGACCTGAGGACACACAACTCAATCAGGACCTGAGGACACACAACTCAATCAGGACCTGAGGACACACAACTCAATCAGGACCTGAGGACACACAACTCAATCAGGACCTGAGGACACACAACTCAATCAGGACCTGAGGACACACAACTCAATCAGGACCTGAGGACACACAACTCAATCAGGACCTGAGGACACACAACTCAATCAGGACCTGAGGACACACAACTCAATCAGGACCACACAACCGTCACTCTGTCCCGTCCCCCTGTAGTCAGTCATCACGCTAACCCTAGTAGTACACACTTAATAGTACGATAGTACTCTCAGTAGTAGTACCCAGTAGTAATCAGTAGTAGTACTCTCAGTAGTAGTACCCAGTAGTAATCAGTAGTAGTACTCTCAGTAGTAGTACCCAGTAGTAGTACCCAGTAGTAATCAGTAGTAGTACCCAGTAGTAGTACTCTCAGTAGTACTCAGTAGTAGTACCCAGTAGTAATCAGTAGTAGTACTCTCAGTAGTAGTACCCAGTAGTAATCAGTAGTAGTACCCAGTAGTAATCAGTAGTAGTACTCTAAGCAGTAGTACTCTCAGTAGTAGTACCCAGTAGTAGTACCCAGTAGTAGTACTCTCAGTAGTACTACCCAGTAGTAGTAGTCTCAGTAGTAGTACCCAGTAGTAGTACCCTCAGTAGTAGTACCCAGTAGTAGTACTCTCAGTGGTAGTACTCTCAGCAGTAGTACTCCCAGTAGTAGTACTCTCAGTAGTAGTACTCTCAGCAGTAGTACTCTCAGCAGTAGTACTCCCCAGTAGTAGTACTCTCAGTAGTAGTACTCCCAGTAGTAGTACCCAGTAGTAGTACCCTCAGTAGTAGTACTCTCAGTAGTAGTACTCTCAGCAGTAGTACTCCCAGTAGTAGTACTCCCAGTAGTAGTACCCAGTAGTACTCTCAGTAGTAGTACTCTCAGTAGTAGTATCCAGTAGTAGTACTCTCAGTAGTAGTACTCTCAGCAGTAGTACTCCCAGTAGTAGTACCCAGTAGTACTCTCAGTAGTAGTACTCTCAGTAGTAGTATCCAGTAGTAGTACTCTCAGTAGTAGTACTCTCAGTAGTAGTACTCTCAGCAGTAGTACTCCCAGTAGTAGTACCCAGTAGTACTCTCAGTAGTAGTACTCTCAGTAGTAGTACTCTCAGTAGAAGTACTCTCAGTAGTAGTACTCTCAGTAGTGGTACTCTCAGTAGTAGTACTCTCAGCAGTAGTACTCCCAGTAGTAGTACTCTCAGCAGTAGTACTCCCAGTAGTAGTATCCAGTAGTAGTACTCTCAGCAGTAGTACTCCCAGTAGTAGTATCCAGTAGTAGTACTCTCAGCAGTAGTACTCCCAGTAGTGGTACCCAGTAGTAGTACTCTCAGTAGTAGTACCCAGTAGGAGTACTCTCAGTAGTGGTACTCTCAGTAGTAGTACTCTCAGTAGTAGTACTCTCAGTAGTAGTACTCTCAGCAGTAGTACTCTCAGCAGTAGTACTCTCAGTAGTAGTACCCAGTAGTAGTACTCCCAATAGTAGTACTCTCAGTAGTAGTACCCAGTAGTAGTACTCTCAGTAGTAGTACCCAGTAGTAGTACCCAGTGGTAGTACTCTCAGTAGTAGTACCCAGTTGTAGTACTCTCAGTAGTACTCTCAGCAGTAGTACTCCCAGTAGTAGTACCCATTAGTAGTACCCTCAGCAGTAGTACTCTCAGTGGTAGTACTCTCAGCGGTAGTACTCTCAGCGGTAGTACTCTCAGCGGTAGTACTCTCAGTAGTAGTACCCAGTAGGAATGCGCGATATAAACGATATACGATATAAACGATAAAAAATGGCCTACGATAGAGATTTATATTGCTCTATCGCGATAATGCATGTTTGACGCGATCTATCCATGACCCGCGAAATATAAAGAGCGGGTCATGGATAGAGCCACGAGCTGCAACCGTCTGCAACGCATCGTCCGCGACCCACGAAATTTAAAAAGAGCCACGAGCTGCAACCAGCTGCATTGCATCATCCGCGACCCGCGAAAAGAGCCACGAGCTGCAACCGGCTGCAACGCATCATCTAAGCAAATATGTCTGAAAGCGAAATGGAGGAGCTGGTGATTGCGCTCATTTCATGTTCATTTTAAAATTGTATGCGTTCACTTTGCACTTTTATGTTTTAATATCAAGTATCTGTGCACACACTTGGAAGATTTTTCTCTATTTAAAATAGCCATGCCTAATACTGGACGTATTTCCCTAATTCACAGTATCCGTTTCTTTATTAACAAGACACCACCAGTTTTAATTTAATTAAGTATACGTCATTACACAGAAGATTTTTTTCTTTGTTAAAGTCTCTGCAGCTACAACATTATAGTTGTATGATTACACTTTTGCACAATAAATGTTCTCAAAACGACATACTAAGTTTCTTTCTTTTGTTTTATACATTTAACAGCTTGGCTTTCCTTAGTCTATGTAACCTGTTCTAAAATGGTTCTATTATGATTTATATATCGTGATATATATCGTTATCGCAATAGGTTGCAATGTATATCGCAATATGGATTTTAGGCCATATCGCCCATCCCTAGTACCCAGTAGTAGTACCCAGTAGTAGTACTCTCAGTAGTAGTACTCTCAGCAGTAGTACCCAGTAGTAGTACTCTCAGCAGTGGTACCCAGTAGTAGTACTCTCAGCAGTAGTACCCAGTAGTAGTACCCAGTAGTAGTACTCTCAGTAGTAGTACCCAGTAGTAGTACTCTCAGTAGTAGTACTCTCAGCAGTAGTACCCAGTAGTAGTACTCTCAGCAGTGGTACCCAGTAGTAGTACTCTCAGCAGTAGTACCCAGTAGTAGTACCCAGTAGTAGTACTCCCAGCAGTAGTACCAGTACTCGTACTCAGCAGTAGTACTCAGCAGTAGTACCCAGTACTAGTACCCAGTACTAGTACTCCCCAGTAGTAGTACTCTCAGTAGTAGTACTCCCAGTAGTAGTATCCAGTAGTAGTACTCTCAGTAGTAGTACTCTCAGCAGTAGTACTCCCAGTAGTAGTACCCAGTAGTAGTACCCTCAGTAGTAGTACTCTCAGTAGTAGTACTCTCAGCAGTAGTACTCCCAGTAGTAGTACTCCCAGTAGTAGTACCCAGTAGTACTCTCAGTAGTAGTACTCTCAGTAGTAGTATCCAGTAGTAGTACTCTCAGTAGTAGTACTCTCAGTAGTAGTACTCTCAGCAGTAGTACTCTCAGCAGTAGTACTCCCAGTAGTAGTATCCAGTAGTACTCTCAGTAGTAGTACTCTCGGTAGTAGTATCCAGTAGTAGTACTCTCAGTAGTAGTACTCTCAGTAGTAGTACTCTCAGCAGTAGTACTCCCAGTAGTAGTACCCAGTAGTACTCTCAGTAGTAGTACTCTCAGTAGTAGTACTCTCAGTAGAAGTACTCTCAGTAGTAGTACTCTCAGTAGTGGTACTCTCAGTAGTAGTACTCTCAGCAGTAGTACTCCCAGTAGTAGTACTCTCAGCAGTAGTACTCCCAGTAGTAGTATCCAGTAGTAGTACTCTCAGCAGTAGTACTCCCAGTAGTAGTATCCAGTAGTAGTACTCTCAGTAGTAGTACTCTCAGCAGTAGTACTCCCAGTAGTGGTACCCAGTAGTAGTACTCACAGTAGTAGTACCCAGTAGGAGTACTCTCAGTAGTGGTACTCTCAGTAGTAGTACTCTCAGTAGTAGTACTCTCAGTAGTAGTACTCTCAGCAGTAGTACTCTCAGCAGTAGTACTCTCAGTAGTAGTACCCAGTAGTAGTACTCCCAATAGTAGTACTCTCAGTAGTAGTACCCAGTAGTAGTACTCTCAGTAGTAGTACCCAGTAGTAGTACCCAGTGGTAGTACTCTCAGTAGTAGTACCCAGTTGTAGTACTCTCAGTAGTACTCTCAGCAGTAGTACTCCCAGTAGTAGTACCCATTAGTAGTACCCTCAGCAGTAGTACTCTCAGTGGTAGTACTCTCAGCGGTAGTACTCTCAGCGGTAGTACTCTCAGTAGTAGTACCCAGTAGGAATGCGCGATATAAACGATATACGATATAAACGATAAAAAATGGCCTACGATAGAGATTTATATTGCTCTATCGCGATAATGCATGTTTGACGCGATCTATCCATGACCCGCGAAATATAAAGAGCGGGTCATGGATAGAGCCACGAGCTGCAACCGTCTGCAACGCATCGTCCGCGACCCACGAAATTTAAAAAGAGCCACGAGCTGCAACCAGCTGCATTGCATCATCCGCGACCCGCGAAAAGAGCCACGAGCTGCAACCGGCTGCAACGCATCATCTAAGCAAATATGTCTGAAAGCGAAATGGAGGAGCTGGTGATTGCGCTCATTTCATGTTCATTTTAAAATTGTATGCGTTCACTTTGCACTTTTATGTTTTAATATCAAGTATCTGTGCACACACTTGGAAGATTTTTCTCTATTTAAAATAGCCATGCCTAATACTGGACGTATTTCCCTAATTCACAGTATCCGTTTCTTTATTAACAAGACACCACCAGTTTTAATTTAATTAAGTATACGTCATTACACAGAAGATTTTTTTCTTTGTTAAAGTCTCTGCAGCTACAACATTATAGTTGTATGATTACACTTTTGCACAATAAATGTTCTCAAAACGACATACTAAGTTTCTTTCTTTTGTTTTATACATTTAACAGCTTGGCTTTCCTTAGTCTATGTAACCTGTTCTAAAATGGTTCTATTATGATTTATATATCGTGATATATATCGTTATCGCAATAGGTTGCAATGTATATCGCAATATGGATTTTAGGCCATATCGCCCATCCCTAGTACCCAGTAGTAGTACCCAGTAGTAGTACTCTCAGTAGTAGTACTCTCAGCAGTAGTACCCAGTAGTAGTACTCTCAGCAGTGGTACCCAGTAGTAGTACTCTCAGCAGTAGTACCCAGTAGTAGTACCCAGTAGTAGTACTCTCAGTAGTAGTACCCAGTAGTAGTACTCTCAGTAGTAGTACTCTCAGCAGTAGTACCCAGTAGTAGTACTCTCAGCAGTGGTACCCAGTAGTAGTACTCTCAGCAGTAGTACCCAGTAGTAGTACCCAGTAGTAGTACTCCCAGCAGTAGTACCAGTACTCGTACTCAGCAGTAGTACTCAGCAGTAGTACCCAGTACTAGTACCCAGTACTAGTACTCTCAGTAGTAGTACTCTCAGTAGTAGTACTCTCAGTAGTAGTACTCTCAGCAGTAGTACTCTCAGCAGTAGTACTCTCAGTAGTAGTACCCAGTACTAGTACTCAGCAGTAGTACTCTCAGCAGTAGTACCCAGTAGTAGTACCCAGTACTAGTACTCAGTAGGAGTACTCTCAGCAGTAGTACTAGTAGTACTCTCAGCAGTAGTACTCTGAGTCTCAGCAGTAGTACTCTCAGCAGTAGTACCCAGTAGTAGTACTCTCAGCAGTAGTACTCTCAGCAGTAGTACTCCCAGTACTAGTACTCAGTAGTAGTACTCTCAGCAGTAGTACCCAGTAGTAGTACTCTCAGTAGTAGTACTCTCAGCAGTAGTACCCAGTAGTAGTACTCTCAGTAGTAGTACTCTCAGCAGTAGTACCAGTACTAGTACTCAGCAGTAGTACTCAGCAGTAGTACCCACCCAGTACTAGTACTCTCAGCAGTAGTATTCTCAGCAGTAGTACCCAGTAGTAGTAGTACTCAGCAGTAGTACTCTCAGCAGTAGTACTCTCAGCAGTAGTACCCAGTACTAGTACTCAGCAGTAGTACTCTCAGTAGTAGTACTCTCAGCAGTAGTACTCTCAGCAGTAGTACTCTCAGTAGTACTCAGCAGTAGTACTCAGCAGTAGTACTCTCAGCAGTAGTACCCAGTACTAGTACTCAGCAGTAGTACTCAGCAGTAGTACTCTCAGCAGTAGTACTCTCAGTAGGACTCTCAGCAGTAGTACCAGTACTAGTACTCAGCAGTAATACTCAGCAGTAGTACTCTCAGCAGTAGTACCCAGTAGTAGTACCCAGTACTAGTACTCAGTAGGAGTACTCTCAGCAGTAGTACTAGTAGTACTCTCAGCAGTAGTACTCTGAGTCTCAGCAGTAGTACTCTCAGCAGTAGTACCCAGTAGTAGTACTCTCAGCAGTAGTACTCTCAGCAGTAGTACTCCCAGTACTAGTACTCAGTAGTAGTACTCTCAGCAGTAGTACCCAGTAGTAGTACTCTCAGTAGTAGTACTCTCAGCAGTAGTACCCAGTAGTAGTACTCTCAGCAGTAGTACCAGTACTAGTACTCAGCAGTAGTACTCAGCAGTAGTACTCTCAGTAGTAGTACTCTCAGCAGTAGTACTCTCAGCAGTAGTACTCTCAGTAGTAGTACCCAGTACTAGTACTCAGCAGTAGTACTCTCAGCAGTAGTACCCAGTAGTAGTACCCAGTACTAGTACTCAGTAGGAGTACTCTCAGCAGTAGTACTAGTAGTACTCAGCAGTAGTACTCAGCAGTAGTACTCTCAGCAGTAGTACCCAGTACTAGTACTCAGCAGTAGTACTCAGCAGTAGTACTCTCAGCAGTAGTACTCTCAGCAGTAGTACTCTCAGTAGTACTCTCAGCAGTAGTACCAGTACTAGTACTCAGCAGTAATACTCAGCAGTAGTACTCTCAGCAGTAGTACTCGGTAGTAGTACTCTCAGCAGTAGTACTCTCAGTAGTACTCTCAGTAGTAGTACTCTCAGCAGTAGTACTCTCAGCAGTAGTACTCTCAGTAGTAGTACTCTCAGCAGTAGTACTCAGTAGGAGTACTCTCAGCAGTAGTACTCAGTAGGAGTACTCTCAGCAGTAGTACCCCCAGTACTAGTACTCTCAGCAGTAGTACTCTCAGCAGTAGTACTCAGCAGTAGTACTCAGCAGTAGTACTCAGCAGTAGTACTCAGCAGTAGTACTCTCAGTAGTACTCTCAGTAGTAGTACTCTCAGTAGTAGTACTCTCAGTAGTAGTACTCTCAGCAGTAGTACTCAGCAGTAGTACTCTCAGTAGTAGTACTCTCAGCAGTAGTACTCTCAGCAGTAGTACTCTCAGTAGTACTCAGCAGTAGTACTCAGCAGTAGTACTCTCAGTAGTAGTACTCTCAGCAGTAGTACTCTCAGCAGTAGTACTCTCAGTAGTACTCAGCAGTAGTACTCAGCAGTAGTACTCTCAGTAGTAGTACTCTCAGTAGTAGTACTCTCAGCAGTAGTACTCTCAGCAGTAGTACTCTCAGTAGTACTCTCAGTAGAACTCTCAGCAGTAGTACTCAGCAGTAGTACTCTCAGTAGTAGTACTCTCAGCAGTAGTACTCTCAGTAGTACTCTCAGTAGAACTCTCAGCAGTAGTACCAGTACCTGGGGTCTCAGGCAGGACGTCCTCGGTGTCTTTGCAGCAGTAGAGGCAGCAGGACAGGATGACGTCGTCGTTGTTGCCCTGAGGAGACAGAGCTCCGTCAAACCGCATCAGGACGCCTCTGGGAGCCCCGCCCCCCACCCTGTGTGCCCCGCCCCTCCCCCCACCCTGTGAGCCCCGCCCCCCGCCCTGTGTGCCACGCCCCTCCCCCCGCCCTGTGTGCCCCGCCCTTCCCCCTTTGAGCCCCACCCCTCCCCCTGTGTGCCCCGCCCCCCACACTGCGAGCCCCGCCCCCCAACCCTCCCCCGCCCTCGGCCCCGCCCCCTACCTGCTGTCCTGAGGTGTCCTCGCTGCGGAAGGCGATGGACTCCAGCTGGTTCCCCCGGCTGGTCAGTGCCCGCAGCCCGGGCTCCCGGGCCTCAAACCCGCGCTCCAGGAAGGCCACGGCTTGCCGCGCCTTCTCCTGCACCGCCCGCACGTGGGCGCCGTTGCCGTAGTTACCGCCGCCGCCGAAGCCGTCCTGGCCCTTGGCGAGGCCGTCCAACTCCGTGATCACTGAGGGGCAGAGGAGGCGTGTCAGAGCCCCCGCACACACGCAGAGAACCGCTCCCCGGACCACACCCATCACCTGGTCACATCCATCACCTGGTCACATCCATCACCCGTCACACCCTTCACCTGGTCACATCCATCACCCGGATCACACCCTTCACCTGGTCACATCCATCACCCGGATCACACCCTTCACCTGGTCACATCCATCACCCGGATCACACCCTTCACCTGGTCACATCCATCACCCGGATCACACCCTTCACCTGGTCACATCCATCATCCGGTCACACCCATCGGCTGGATCACATCCATCACCCGGATCACATCCATCAACTGGTCACATCCATCACCTGGTCACATCCATCACCCGGTCACACCCATCAGCTGGATCACATCCATCACCTGGTCACATCCATCACCCGGATCACACCCTTCACCTGGTCATATCCATCACCCGGTAACATCCATCATCTGGATACCATCCATCACCCGGTCACATCCATCATCTGGATCACATCCATCACCTGGTCACATCCATCACCCGGTCACATCCATCAGATGGATCACACCCATCACCTGGTCACATCCATCAGCTGGATCACATCCGTCACCTGGTCAATACCATCACCCGGATCACATCCATCAACCGGTCACATCCATCACCTGGTCAAATCCGGCCATACCACCCTGAACACGCCCGATCTCGTCTGATCTCGGAAGCTAAGCAGGGTCGGGCCTGGTTAGTACTTGGATGGGAGACCGCCTGGGAATACCAGGTGCTGTAAGTGGTGTCGGGTGGTGGCCTATAGGTGGCACTCTTCCCTCTGGCCCCTTCACTCATCAATCCCGATGCCCCAGTGCAGTGACGGGGACACTGTGCTGTGGAAGCGGGCGTCCTTCGGAGGAGACGGAAAACCGAGGTCCTGACTCACTGAGGTCATAAAAGATCCCAGGACACTTATTGCAAAGAGTAGGGGTTACCCCGGTGTCCTGGCCCAACCAGGCTCCTTCAGTCTGGCCCCCTAATCATCCTCCTGTATGATTAGCTGACTCATTAATTCCCTCACTCTCCACCTCAAGCTGGTGTGTGGTGAGCGTTCTGGCGCAAATTGGCTGCCATGCATCACCCCAGTGGGGGCTACACACTGGTGGTGGTGGTGAGTGAGGTCCCCCCTTCACTGTAAGTCTTTGGGTAATTGAAACGCGCTATATAAATATAATGAATTATTATTATCCATCACCCGGATCACACCCATCACCACCCGGGATCAAGGTCCTCCCTGTCCTGGCAGACACCCCCCAAGGGCCTCACCTATCAGCAGCACCACCAGGACGTAGCCAGGGCCTCACCTATCAGTGGCACCACCAGGACGTAGCCAGGGCCTCACCTATCAGCGGCACCAGGACGTAGCCAGGGCCTCACCAGGATGTAGCCAGGGCCTCACCAGGATGTAGCCAGGGCCTCACCAGGATGTAGCCAGGGCCTCACCAGGATGTAGCCAGGGCCTCACCTATCAGTGGCACCACCAGGACGTAGCCAGGGCCTCACCTATCAGCGGCACCAGGACGTAGCCAGGGCCTCACCTATCAGCACCACCAGGACGTAGCCAGGGCCTCACCTATCAGTGGCACCACCAGGACGTAGCCAGGGCCTCACCTATCACCACCACCAGGACGTAGCCAGGGCCTCACCTATCAGTGGCACCACCAGGACGTAGCCAGGGCCTCACCTATCACCACCACCAGGACGTAGCCAGGGCCTCACCTATCAGTGGCACCACCAGGACGTAGCCAGGGCCTCACCTATCAGTGGCACCACCAGGACGTAGGCGGCCGAGCGCAGCAGCGTGCGCAGCCCGTCCAGGTGGTCGATGAAGCCGTTGGTGTCCGGGACCAGGTAGTACGGCCGCACCTCCAGCTGCAGCTGCCCGCCCGTCTGCAGCACGGCCTGGGGAGAGGGGGCGGGGTTAGGGTACAGCTTCTGGGACAGTCGACAACCGAGCAAAGTGATTGGACCACACACTTTAGTCCAGTGCACGTGTCATAATAGTAGAAGCAGAAGCACATGATAATGATCTGTACACCACGGACCGCCCTGTAGGATGAAGAGGCCGTTTATCGCCCACTGGGACCTCATGGACCTTCAGGGTCTGATCATTTATAGACGGAGCGATGGGTTCAACCCAGACCGCATTCAGACCTGAGCTCCTCCTGCTCCCGGAGGCCCAGGGGGCGGGCCTTACCTGTATCTTGTCCCGCCTCTTCTGCTGCTCGGCCAGTTTATTGGTCAGCACGCTGCGCCGCGCCCGCAGCTCTCTGATGTCGTCCTCCGCCTCTCCGTCCTCCGAGGTCGACAGAGACGACTCCGCCTCCACGATGACGTCGTCCCCCTGGGGTCAGAGGTCAGAGGTCAGGGAGACTCTTCTCTTACCTGCCACTTCGTCCTACGGTCGTTGTCATCGAGGACCCGAGAGCAACCCTCTGGGAGTTGCTCCACCCCCCATAGGGTGGAGCTGGTTTAATCCCATAGGGTGGAGCTGGTTTAATCTAATAGGGTGGAGCTGGTTTAATCCCATAGGGTGGAGCTGGTTTAATCCCATAGGGTGGAGCTGGTTTAATCTCAAAGGGTGGAGCTGGTTTAATCCCATAGAGTGGAGCTGGTTTAATCTAATAGGGTAATCTCAAAGAGTAGAGCTGGTTTAATCCCAAAGGGTGGAGCTGGTTTAATCCCAAATGGTGGAGTTGGTTTAATCCCATAGGGTGGAGCTGGTTTAATCCCAAAGGGTGGAGCTGGTTTAATCCCAAAGGGTGGAGCTGGTTTAATCTAATAGGGTAATCTCAAAGGGTGGAGCTGGTTTAATCCCAAAGGGTGGAGCTGGTTTAATCCCAGAGTGGAGCTGGTTTAATCTAATAGGGTAATCTCAAAGGGTGGAGCTGGTTTAATCCCATAGGGTGGAGCTGGTTTAATCTGATAGGGTGGAGCTGGTTTAATCCCAAAGGGTGGAGCTGGTTTAGTCCCATAGGGTGGAGCTGGTTTAATCCCATAGGGTGGAGCTGGTTTAATCCCAAAGGGTGGAGCTGGTTTAATCCCATAGGGTGGAGCTGGTTTAATCCCATAGGGTGGAGCTGACCACCTTCTCCGGGGACTCCTTCTTCTTCCCGCGCTCCGTCCAGGGGTTGAGGGACGGGCCGGTCGCCATGGAGACGTATTTCCCGCCCTTGAAGGCCAGCAGAGGCTCCTCCTGTCCGCATAGCGCCTCCAGGAAGTACTTAAGCACCGTCACCCTCTTGCAGTCCGCCGCGATGCCCTGAAACCAGAGGACCTCTTAGATAACTCTATTACATCTAGATCTATAAAGATAACACCGTATCTATACAACTCTTAAGGCCCTATTATTACGGTCTGAAACCCAAGTAGCTGTGTGGGAGGATCTCTGGTCTGTTGCTATTATACCGGCGCCCGACGCAAATCTAAAACCCACCGTAGGTGTGTTTCGGTTGTTACGTGCAATAAACCAATGAGAGTGCTATCTTCCATCTCCTTTAAGAAAACTTCAAATGGCTCAGTTTATGGCCATATATATGGCCTAAATCACACATGGAATAGCGTCTTCTTCTACAACTTCAGAAACACTGGGTGGTCATGTCAATTTCGGCAAAGAGAACTTAACACATTTATGATATGCGGTCCTGTGGCCACAACTGTGGGTCTATTTAATGATATGCGGCAATACATTAACAAACATCGTTTGTTACCAGTATTGTATACATTATTGTTATCGACTTGTTCATAATATGCATGTGTCCCCCTGTTAATATTCAATGACACGGACTGCATGATGTGTTACGTGTTTAGTTTGAGAGTGTTTAAACAGATGGGTGCACACTAGGGCTGTAACGATACGCGTATCAAACCGAAAATCGCGATACTCAAAGCCACGAACCTGTCTCGCGGTGTGAGAAGGCAGAAGCGCGATATGCCCTTTCTAACTCTTCGGTCAAATTGTCCGATTGAAATTTGCTAATTATTTGTCTAAATAATAGTCTGCTGACAGCGCCCCCTCCTATCGATGCCGTAAATATGTGACGAGATGCCCTCTCTGTGATCACAGCTCTCCGTGGCTACGGAGGATTGCATTTCTCCACAGCCGTCGAAGTCCTCATATGCGATATGAACACCTGCGTGAAGTTGGCACCCCATGTGTAAAAAAAACATGTAAAACTATTTCAGATCGTTTGTGCTTCGTTTGTGCACGTTTGTGCACGACAAATGAAAATTTGTGCTCATACCGTTTTTGAGATATCAAACATTACATTTTGTAAACATATGACGTCACTCAGCACCCCAATATTGTCTGAATCGGTTCAAATGTGTCTCAATCATTTGTGCATCGTTTGTGCACGTTTGTGCACGACAAATAAACATTTGTGCTTTTTTAATTTTTATGTTATTAAGGTTTCATTTTATTCACTCAGCACCCCAATAATGTCAGAATTGGTTCAAATTGGTCTCATTCGTTTGTGCATCGTTTGTGCACGACAAATAAACATTTGTGCTCTTTTAATTTTTAAGTTATTAAGGTTTCATTTTTTTCACTCAGCACCCCAATAATGTCAGAATTGGTTCAAATTGGTCTCATTCGTTTGTGCATCGTTTGTGCACGTTTGTGCACGACAAATGAACATTTGTGCTCATACCGTTTGAGATATCAAACATTACATTTTGTAAACATATGACGTCAATCAGCACCCCAATATTGTCCGAATCGGTTCAAATGTGTCTCAACCTCAACGTGCACAAACGATGCACAAACGAATGAGACCAATTTGAACCAATTCTGCCATTATTGGGGTGCTGAGTGAAAAAAATGAAACCTTAATAACTTAAAAATTCAAAGAGCACAAATGTTTATTTGTCGTGCACAAACGTGCACAAACGATGCACAAACGAATGAGACCAATTTGAACCAATTCTGACATTATTGGGGTGCTGACTGAAAAAAATGAAACCTTAATAACTTAAAAATTAAAAGAGCAAAAATGTTTATTTGTCGTGCACAAACGTGCACAAACGATGCACAAACGAATGAGACCAATTTGAACCAATTCTGACATTATTGGGGTGCTGAGTGAAAAAAATGAAACCTTAATAACTTAAAAATTAAAAGAGCACAAATGTTTATTTGTCGTGCACAAACGTGCACAAACGATGCACAAATGATTGAGACACATTTGAACCGATTCGGACAATATTGGGGTGCTGAGTGACGTCATATGTTTACAAAATGTAATGTTTGATATCTCAAAAACGGTATGAGCACAAATTTTCATTTGTCATGCACAAACGTGCACAAACGAAGCACAAACGATCTGAAATAGTTTTACATGTTTTTTTTACACATGGGGTGCCAACTTCACGCAGGTGATATGAACGACATTTATCCAGAGTGGGCCAAGCGCGAAAACAATTGCCTGTGTGATCCTGTCTCTATTGTTTTGTGTGATTTGACTGGCAGTTTGTCTGCTTATAGGTCGTAATGAAGCGGCCACCGATTATTGACAGGATGGGTACTTTATTCTACCGGACTCGTTCGCTTCTTCACTAGACACACGCGCTACCGCTCGCTCTCCTCGCTCGTCCACTCACTCGCTGACGTCACTCACACACGCATACGCACACTGCCATTCTCCCGCACACACATATGCTACTCGTAACACTATGCCTCGTTATTGCGACGTTCATGTTTTTCCTCATCTATTGAAAGTTAGGCTATTAAACATGTTGCATTCTATACGGCCTGATTATGTCATTATTTAAGCTACATAGCCTAATAAGAAGCGCTAATAAGGATATTTGAATAAACCAACCAAACAGTTAAAGGGGCCCTATTATGCCTACCAGCAAAAAGCATCCTCCAACTGTAATCTTTGGTTATTTCTTTATTAATTTAGCTATACTTTAATAGTATTCTTTCGGTTCAAATCTGTTCAGTGTTCCAAATTATTTGTTATTAAATGTTACATTAAGATAATTGGTATTTAAGTGTTGTTTAAATAAAATGCTTTTTAAATTTAAAAGAATCGTGGGATGTATCGAACCGTGGGTCAAAAATCGTGATACAAACCGAATCGTGAATTTGTGTATCGTTACAGCCCTACACATATTGTTGAACTGTGCGCCAGACATCGCCTGCATTCATTCACTCTTTTTAACACTCACTCGCGGTAAAACCATGTTTTCTCACGATCAAATACGCATCAATCCTAAAAGTTATGGGCTTGTACACGATGTCTGTGTCAAGAAAATATGTGTTTGCTGCACGGTATTTGCAGATGCATTAATTTTAAACTTCTGACAACTGTATCAGCTGTTCTTTCCCAAATTATTTAACCAACGTTATCATTTATACCTTAAAACAAGATTTTGTTTTGGAAGGTATATATTTGGATGGTATATATTTTGCTCGAGGTTATTATTGTATTATTCTTATTTTACGACATGGGATAGCATTCTATATTGTTCTCATTCATGCCTCTCCAGGCGCACGTGTAGCGGTCTCACCGTGTCGGTGTGGGGTCAGTGCGGGGGTCTCACCGTGTCGGTGTGGGGTCAGTGCGGGGGTCTCACCGTGTCGGTGTGGGGTCAGTGCGGGGGTCTCACCGTGTCGGTGTGGGGTCAGTGCGGGGGTCTCACCGTGTCGGTGTGGGGTCAGTGCGGGGGTCTCACCGTGTCGGTGTGGGGGTCTGTGTAGCAGGGCTCCAGGGGGGCTGCCAGCAGGGGGATGAAGCCAGCCAGCAGCTTGTCCTCCTCCAGCAGCAGCAGGCGCAGCTCCTCGTCGCCCTCCGGCTCCTCCGTGTCGGCCGTGTACAGCGGAGCCTCCTCGTGCTCCACGCGGGCCAGGGCGTTACACAGGTCGGCCAGGCACCGCCACACGTCAGGGCCGCCGCTGGGGGGGGGGACATCCTGAACAACCGTCTCTCTCTCTCTCTCTCTCTCTCTCTCTCTCTCTCTCTCTCTCTCTCTCTCTCTCTCTCTCTCTCTCTCTCTCTCTCTCTCTCTCTCTCTCTCTCTCTCTCTCTCTCTCTCTCTCTCTCTCTCTCCCTCTCTCCCGCCCCCCCCTCTCTCTATCCCCCTCCCTCTCTCCCTCTCTCTCTCTCTCTCTCTCTCTCTCTTTCTCTCACCCTCCCTCTCTCCCTCCCTCTTTCCCTCTCTCTCTCTCTCTCCTTACTTGATGTTGCACGGAGGCGGGTTCCACTCGTCCGGGTGTCCCAACATCCAATCGGACCAGACCTTGATGCTGGGCAGCAGCTCTCTGAGGTCCAATGGGAAGGCAGAGACCCTCACCATGCCGTCGGCCTCGTCGCCTTGCCCCGCCCCCTCTCCGTTCTCCATCAGGATTGGCTCTGAGGGATGAGGGCAGAATGTAGAGGAGGTTATAATAGATCAGATCAATAAGACGGTTGGTGTTCTGCTCCTCAAACACCAACAGCAGTGAGGGAAGTCTCTCAGTCACTGTGTGGCCCTTCAGTGTTCTCCTCTCTTCACGGGCCCTCCGGCCCCTCCACATGGAGACGGTGGCCCCCGTAGTGGACAGCCGGGCCCCGGCCTCACCCTCACACCAGGCTCCGACCTCAACAGGTGATCTGCACTGTGGCTACGGCACAATCTGTCCCCACTACAACAGGAGGGCCGGGGGAAGGCTCCCACACATCAAGAGAGTCAACCGTGTGTGTGTGTGTGTGTGTGTCTGCGTGTGTGCGTGCGTGCGTGCGTGCGTGCGTGCGTGCGTGCGTGCGTGCGTGCGTGCGTGCGTGCGTGCGTGCGTGCGTGCGTGCGCGTACCTGCGGGGGTCTCTCTCAGCAGCTGGGTGCAGCGCTGGAGGAGCAGTGCGAACATGGCCAGACCCAGACCGGTGGACTGCTGGTGCAGCACGGAGCGCACCTCCCCCTCCACTGGCCAATAGGAACACAGCAACAAACAAGAGGTCTTCAACGGAGCGGAAGACCTTCAGACCAGGATGCAGCAACAACACGCTACGGAACGTCAAAGCCCCCCCCCCTCCCTCCGGACCCAGACCACCTCCTGCCTGGGGTCTGTGGGAGCCCCGGGCGGGGTTTGGGTGGCAGCTATGGGGACGGTTTGAATAAAGGGGGGGGGGTGTATCTGCTGTGGGGGCGGATGTGGGCGTGGTGGATGTGTACCTCTGCTGTGGGCGTGGTGGATGTGTACCTCTGCTGTGGGCGTGGTGGATGTGTACCTCTGCTGTGGGCGTGGTGGATGTGTACCTCTGCTGTGGGCGTGGTGGATGTGTGGTGAATATGTGGTGGATGTGTACCTCTGCTGTGGGCGTGGTGGATGTGTGGTGGGTGTGTACCTCTGATGTAGGCGTGGTGGATGTGTAGTGGATGTGTACCTCTGCTGTGGGTGTGGTGGATGTGTGGTGGATGTGAACCTCTGCTGTGGGCATGGTGGATGTGCACCTCTGCTGTGGGCGTGGTGGATGTGTACCTCTGCTGTGAGCGTGGTGGATGTGTACCTCTGCTGTGGCCGTAGTGGATGTGTGGTGGATGTGGTCCTCTGCTGTGGGCGTGGTGGCTGTGTGGTGGATGTGTACCTCTGCTGTGGGCGGGTGGATGTGTACCTCTGCTGTGGGCGTGGTGGATGTGTAGTGGATGTGTGGTGGGTGTGTACCGCTGCTGTGGGCGTGGTGGATGTGTGGTGGATGTGAACCTCTGCTGTGGGCGTGGTGGATGTTTAGTGGATGTGTACCTCTGCTGTGGGCATGGTGGATGTGTAATAGATGTGTACCTCTGCTGTGGGTGTGGTGGATGTGTGGTGGATGTGAACCTCTGCTGTGGGCATGGTGGATGTGCACCTCTGCTGTGGGCGTGGTGGATGTGTACCTCTGCTGTGAGCGTGGTGGATGTGTACCTCTGCTGTGGCCGTAGTGGATGTGTGGTGGATGTGGTCCTCTGCTGTGGGCGTGGTGGCTGTGTGGTGGATGTGTACCTCTGCTGTGGGCGGGTGGATGTGTACCTCTGCTGTGGGCGTGGTGGATGTGTAGTGGATGTGTGGTGGATGTGTACCTCTGCTGTGGGTGTGGTGGACGGTGAACATGTTGATGGTGATGAGCTGCAGCAGCCGTGTGCGTCCCAGCGCCGTGGGGCTGTGCTGCAGGAGCGCCCCGAACTCCTGCAGCACCCGGAGCGCCACCGACGGGAAGGACTCCATGCTGACACACACACACACACACACACACACACACACACACACACACACACACACACACACACACACACACACACACACACACACACACACACACACACGAGCACACACACACACACCCAAACGGGGGCACGAGCACACACACACACACACACACACACACACACACACACACACACACACACACACACACACACACACACACACACACACACACACACACACACACACACACACACACACACACACACACACACACACAAACGTGAGCATGTGTTTGGGGATGTAACACAGAAACAATACATTATATGGATCTCAGATTGGGTATTGCACTTATTTTTTGGAATGTATAAAATCATGCTTTAGTGTGGTGCGTGTATCAAACCAAATAATGCTTATTGAGAAATGCAATATTTTGTAACAAAATAACCATACAACTGTATCAATATTGCTCCAGGATGAGACGAGGAGAACACTCACCCTACTTTAGTGAAGAGCTTTCCGTGGGCGTGCAGGAAACTCAGAATAAACCTCTTGTTGAGCTGCATGGCGGAACACAGGACAGACCGGTGAGAAGGTGTTCCTTCAGTACTAGTAGAGTTTTACTCCTCCTTCTCTCTCCAAGTCCATTCAGACAGACAGGCATCTTAATAATAAGAAGACGCCTTGAACATCTTGAACCAAACAGGCATTTTGAACCAAACGGCAGACGAAAGCTCAATGATTTGCTGCATGTTTGTCATGATTCTGATGGCTACCTGGGTTCTAAATGCCCCCCCCCACATCAACACCCTGCTGCCCCCTGCCACAGGGACCCTAACCCCCGTATCAACACCCTGCTGCCCCCTGCCACAGGGACCCTAACCCCCGTATCAACACCCTGCTGCCCCCTGCCACAGGGACCCTAACCCCCGTATCAACACCCTGCTGCCCCCTGCCACAGGGACCCTAACCCCCGTATCAACACCCTGCTGCCCCCTGCCACAGGGACCCTAACCCCCGTATCAACACCCTGCTGCCCCCTGCCACAGGGACCCTAACCCCCGTATCAACACCCTGCTGCCCCCTGCCACAGGGACCCTAACCCCCGTATCAACACCCTGCTGCCCCCTGCCACAGGGACCCTAACCCTAACCCCCGTATCAACACCCTGCTGCCCCCTGCCACAGGGACCCTAACCCCCGTATCAACACCCTGCTGCCCCCTGCCACAGGGACCCTAACCTCCACATCAACACCCTGCTGCCCCCTGCCACAGGGACCCGGACCCTAACCCCCGTATCAACACCCTGCTGCCCCCTGCCACAGGGACCCTAACCCCCGTATCAACACCCTGCTGCCCCCTGCCACAGGGACCCGGACCCTAACCCCCGTATCAACACCCTGCTGCCCCCTGCCACAGGGACCCTAACCCCCACACAGGGAGAACCGGGTCATAACCTGGACAGAATCAAAGCTTTAAGCAGTTGTTCACAGATGTTGAAGATGACAGCGGACATTAGCGGTGTGTGAAGGACTACGGCTGGACCATAGCCACACACTGCTCTGGTGAAGTCCCTTCAACCACCTTCTGCTCAGGGGGAGTCACCATTACATCGCTGCGTTGAACCACTTATGTAGTGTGCATGTGATACACTACATATGCAACTTCCAAGATGAAAGCAGAAAAGCGAATTAACGCGTGTTGAACTCCATGTGACATGAAGTAGTACCCGCTATGTCGTATGTTGGTAAATGGTAGCATCAATTAGCTACACATGGGGAAGCATGGAGCCATCTAATGGTTATAAACCCTTGAATGGATTCCATGCTAAATCAATAGC
>NC_082388.1:28065732-28098232 GCF_031168955.1 Gadus macrocephalus
CAAGGAGGGGGGTGGGGGTGTGGCTCTGAGCAGCTTGTAGCCACAGTACCATGCGCTCTGTTTACGGTGGATGTATCGCAATGGCTCGTAGAAACCCATATTATACATAGATATCTATATAATATAATATAATATATATTATCACCTGGCCCTGAGCAGCTTGTAGCCACGGTACCATGCGCTCTGTTTACAGTGGATGTATCACAATGGCTCTTAGAAACCCATATTATACATAGATATCTATATCATATAATATATATTATCACCTGGCCCTGCGCAGCTTGTAGCCACGGTACCATGCGCTCTGTTTACGGTGGATGTATCGCAATGGCTCTTAGAAACCCATATTATACATAGATATCTATATCATATAATATATAATATATATTATCACGGCCAAAAGCTGTGTGAGCCTCCAGACGATAGGCTATTATGAATCTCAAACGACCGCGTCTTCTTCAGATTGATGTGGAAGTGGAAGAACCAGAGACGTCGGAGAACCCGACGAAGTCCTTTGTGATTCATTATATCGTCTGGAGGTGCACACAGCTTTTGGCCATGATAATATGTATTATTTGATATAGATATCTATGTATTATATGATATTATTTAGATATAGAGCTCCAGGACTGTAACGCAAGTGTTGTACACTTCCTTGTTATTTGGATAACCGTTCTGCTGTTGGTGTCATGGCGCATAACACGTCGGACTCTCGTCTCTGGTATTTCTACAACGAGACTCGTAGTGGGGGTTATCTCAGCCATGGTTGAGAATGAATTGGGGGAAAGGAACTTTGACTTTGACTCCCTGAAGTAGGCATGAACCACGACATGGAGGAGAAAGGGATTGTTGACCGCGGTCGTCTCCCGCCGGAGCCTCGCTGCCGATGGACCACCGCCTCGGCTTCAGGAGGCGGTGATTAGCGCTGACCGCTGCCGAGGCGGCGGGAAGCAGGGCTCAAGCGGGATACATTCGCGGCCAACAATCCCCTTCTCCAAAAGCTGTGTGCACGTCCAGACGATATAATGAATCACAAAGGACTTTGTCTGGTTCTCCGACGTCTCTGGTTCTTCCACTTCCACATCAATCTGTAGTAGACAGAACCGCGCGCTGCCTGCTGCCGGCGCGAGGCACCACCGCCCGGCTGCCCGCTGCCGGGCGGTGGTGCTTCGCGGCGGTGGTGCCTCGCGGCAACCGCCGGCAGGCAGCATGTCGCAGTTCATGTACTTCGATGTCGTTCTGCCATTGCATTCAAAATTCTGTAACTAGCCTGTTACTACGAACTAAGCAACTACCGTACACGTATTAGCATTTAGCACTAGCTCAATCACGACTCCTTCAGAATTCTTGTGGGTGGTTACGAACCAACCAAGTGGGCAGGGCCATGAATAATAATTTGACAACGCTACGTCACAGTGTCACCTTATCCAGATCAGCTCATTTCCTCTGCCTTTTTCCTTTCATTGCCTATTGCATTCAGCAGACAAACTGCATAGATTTCAAACTTACCACAGCTCACAAACTTATTCAGACCTATGTTATTTAACGAACAATAGGAAAAATGTGATTTTAATGGCATGGGCTCTTTAAAGAAAAATAACGTTTTGCAATAAAGTGTCTATGATAGACACAAGGCTCAGGTGGGTCGAGTTTGTCGACGGCGGGGCTGTTATCTCGATCTTGCCGTTGTTTTGAAACATCTCCATCTGCGTGTGTGCAGTGTGTGTATGTGTGTGCTTGTGTGTGTGGTGTGTGTGTATGCGGTGTCCTGCGCTGCCCTTGTCTTGAAACGTCTGCATCAGCGCGCCCGTGTTTGCAGTGCGTGTGTGTTCGTGCACGTGTGTGTGGATTGTGTGTGTGCGTGTATGCAGTGTTTATGTGTGTGCGTGCGGTGTATGTGTGCTAACCCTATTATTATCACTAAATCGAACAAAAATATTTAACCTTATCATTGCTATTAATACAATCATTAATATGATTATGACATATTGTAATTCTATTCAGGATGATATGATTTAGACTCACTGAAGCGCAGGGAGATGAGGAGAATACTCAGCAGTCCGATGCTCACAATGACAGTGATGTGAAACCATAGAGCTGTTCAGGAGTAGGACACACACACACACACACACACACACACGGTCACTTTGGCTAAAAAAGTTTTCTAAACATAAATCTTAAATGTATTTGGAGGAAATCATACTTTTTTAGATCATTGATTTGGACTGGATTATTTATTTTAAATTCTCTATAAAGGGGCACCTACCAAATCTTCTCTTCCTGGTCTCCTCCCGGTCCAAAGACGTGTCCTCAGGTTCCTCAGAGAGTCCAGGGTCCGGTTCAGAGATGATGGTGACCATTGTAACTCTCTGACGGCTTCCACGGCGTCTGAACTTAGCCTTCTTCTTTGCTCTACCAGCTGGAAAAACAACGTCACTTCTTTTCATTCTGACCAATTATCAGCTTGCACTCTGATACCATCAGTGTAAGGAAATGTTTTTCTTCTACTACACACAAACTCACAGACTCACTCAAGCACACACACACGGACAAACAGAGTAATGTACACACAGATATATTCATACTGCGTGGCTGTCATTCACAGTCCAGACTCCCTACGGTCTGCAGAATCCCTCCCCGTCTTGAAGAAACACCTGAAGACCTCTACTGAGAACACCTCAGTAAGTGATGACAGGTACTGTGGCTCTCGTGTTTAGAACACACTTAAGCAGAGCAGGTACTGGTCTCTAGCATACATGTTATTTTTCCCTCATTATTGACATATGCGCACACATAGTTATACAGTAATACTCACAGAAATACATACGTACACACACGGTAATGGAGAGGGAAAACATGTGGCCTGCGTGTCACCAGGGTCTTTCATATCGGCCCACGCAGAAAATATGAGGACATGTATTGTGGGATAATTTAAGATATGTTCATATTAATGACAAACTTTATAGAAATACGTTGAATTCATAAGTACACCTGATATCACTTCAGTCAGATGAACAGCCATTATTAAAACACAAAATTGTTTATTGCATAAACCATTGTCACTCTAATGTTACGTTGCACTACCATTAATAATAAGTCATGAGAAAACTAAACTTGTGTTCTGCTCCCTAAAGTTACTCTGCACTCTGTTCCACTTATATAACAAACATATATCATGAAACACACAACTACTTGAGATGCCTATCAATAGTCCGTAACTCATGGGCGTAATCACACGTCAAGTAAGGTAAATGTGAGCTTTTTGTCTCGAACACACACATGTCGATATTTAGGAGAATACATCTTTATGGTCGCTGGTTCATCAGGTCGGTCCCTTTGGCTAAAAACGTTTTCTAAAAGTACATTTTAAACGTATGCAGATGAAAACATATTTTTTACTGGATTATTAATTTTAAATCCTCTCAAAAGGGCACCTACCAAATCTTCTCTTCCTGCGCTCCCTCCGGTCCAAAGACGTGTCCTCAGGTTCCTCAGAGAGTCCAGGGTCCGGTTCAGAGATGGTAGCCATGGTTCCTCCCTGACAGCTTCCAATACGTCTGCTCTCAGGAGTAAGCTCTGCTATATCAGCTGTAAAAACCATGTCACATGTTTTAATTCTGACCAGTCGTCAGCCTGCAATCTGATATCATCAGTGTCAGGAAGTGACACTGATGACACTCTTATGAGAGTGAAGACACTCTTCACACAGACTCACGGACGCATGCAAACACAAACAGACACAAGATTATTTTTCATTGATTATAAATATACAACATAAATAGGTATAATATAGCAGACAGCGTAGTGGACATGTCCAGGAGTCCACTACAGATTTGTATTCATATTTGAATACAACTTAAGTCACCACATTATGGAAACGGCAGAATGAGTTTGTTTTGTTGACGTTGTCTGTGTGTATGTGTGTGTGTGTGTGTGTGTGTGTGTGGGGGGGGGGGGGGGGGGGAAGAGACATATTGTGTGAGAGAGAGAGAGAGAGAGAGAGATAGACATTGGGCCCTTTCTTGCATCCGGCGCAATTGACTTAATAGCAGAGCGTTCTTTTCCCTCCTGCACCACGTGTCGGTAAATTAGGGAATGATCTTGCGCCCTAAGGGGTGGGTCGGCGAAAGGAGGAGGCGTGTTCTGGCGCAAAGGTTCCCTGGTGCTATTTTGACGTTTCATAAACCACTTGCACAACTACTTTTAAATCAATGCATCTGCAAACACCGTACAGCAAACACATATTTTCTTGACACAGACATCGTGTACATGCCCATAACTTTTAGGATTGATGAGTATTTGATTGTGAGAAAACATTGTTTTACCGCAAGTGAGTGTTAAAAAGAATGAATTAATCCATCTGTTTAAACACACGCAAACTAAACACCTAACGCATAATACAGTCAATGGCATACAATAATGCATACAATACTGATAAGAAACGATAATGTATTGCGTATATCATTAAATAGAACCACAGTTACCGCATGTCATATGTTATATCATATACGTTTTCTTTGCCGAAATTTATTTGAGGAATCAGTATTTCTGAAGTTTTGGAAGAAAACCTTATTCCGCGTGTGAATTAGGCCATATTATTTGGCCATAAACTGAGCCATTTGCAGTTTGAAATTCATGTGCATCTGTCTCATCGGAGACTGCAGACGCGCTGTCAAAATATAAACATGACAGATTCAAATGCACTCATGGCTCTCAAAGGGGATGGGATCTGGCACTCTCATTGGTTTGTTGCACGTTACGCCCAAACCACACCTACGGGTGATTAGGCTACTTCAGACCAACCCTTTTTAGAAAAGCGCCGGGCGCAAGAGCCATTTTTCGTGCCGGTAAACTAGCGACAACACAGTAGAACCGCCCACAAAGCTACTTGCGCTTGACGCTTCTCACTTGCGTTTTAGACTGTTAAAATAGGGCCCATTGTGTGTGTGGTCTAAAAGCAGTGTGGGTTTTTCCACCTACTTGATGTTAACACTGATGCGTATCATTTCTGTGAAGCCTATCTCTTCAGCTCACGGGGAATTAACATCTACCCACTATTTTTATGATCCTCAATCATTCACTTCTGTGTGTGTGTGTGTGTGTGTGTGTGTGTGTGTGTGTGTGTGTGTGTGTGTGTGTGTGTGTGTGTGTGTGTGTGTGTGTGTGTGTGTGTGTGTGTGTGTGTGGTGGGTAACACTTTACAATAAGGTACCTAAAAACATGGGTAAGGCCCTGGACGTTACTCATTCGTTGAGTAGGGCACACCTGTTGCTCATTGACCAATCAGTGGTCAGCAGGTTAACGTATGCTCAGTCTGATCCACAGTGTCGTCCAATCACAGGGAGAGGGTTGGGCTCACAGAGGGAATATTGCATTGGGGATCAGGAAATGGGAAGAGTGTGTGTGCAAGGTGTGTGTGAGAAAGAGTGAGTGTGAGCTTGTTCGTGTGTGTGCGATAAGCATGTGATTGAGTGAGGTGGTGTGATTGAGAGGAGGGATATGGCTGTTTTAGTGATGTGGTTGACATGGTGTGAATGAATGCGACTGTTTGTTCGTCTGAATTCTGCATTCTCTGTTCGCAAACAACATGAACAATTATTATGATTGTAAAATGACAAATTTTTACTCGGAAAGTGACTTTTGTGCCTGGACAGGTGAAAGGTACACACACACAAACACACCTTTGCTGTTGTGCAAGCTGTGATGGACACTTGTAGACCAACACTATTCTCAATTCAGTCCATGCTAATTTTATTTAAAGTAAAATATTTACAAGCCAGGGCAACATGTTTGTGTTCCGCTGTATGGCTTTGTTGGGAGAAACTAGAATAGATCTCACCGAACCAAATAATCTTAACCAGATCTATTCAACAAGCTATTTTGTTTTGCAAGAGAATATCGTAAACCTATCATCATTACCCTTATTACAAGGCTAATATAGTTATTAGAATGAAGGATAATAAAAAATCAAGCTGTTGAGAATTATTTTATTAAACCTTGATTACCCTTCATTATAAGGCTTACATACTATTAGTAATGAAGAAACGTATTTATCTACAGATCTTTATTTCCTCCTTTGCACCGCTGCATCTCCAGATACGTAGAGCTAAAGGATGCTACACCCTGAGTCTTGTTATCTGTGGTCTGTGTGTGTGTGTGTATGTGTGTGTGTTTGTAGTCTTGTGTCATCATAATAATTATTGAGTGTATTTCACAATATATTCTCAGCCATGGCAACATGTCTGTATTTGGCGGGATGGCTCTGTGGGGGAAACTCCCCGGCCGTCCGAGCAGCCTTGAAACACCACATCCCCATCAGGTCAAACCGTTTAGAACGCCCTGGACCAGAGATCTGAAGGGCTTCGCAGGCCGCTTCTTAAAGGGGACCAATTATGCTTTTTCGACTTTTATGACCTATAAACGTTGTTATAATGATGGATAGTCATGTTTAACCATACTAAAGTGTCAAATAATGACGTACATGCATTTCGACGTGTTCCCTGCTGACAGTCTGGGGTGGCTGTGCAGAGCGCTAAACACTCGGTCGGGACAACGTTTGCGTTTCACTTGTTCACATTTCCGGGAAATCATCTACGTAGAGGCACTCCTGCCGTGCCCCCATATGCCTGGTCAAATCTGCCCGCGCGTGGAAGGTAACCAATCACAACGGAGTTGGGTTGGCAGGAGGGGGGCGAGGGGGGCGGAGAAGGACGAAACCGAGCATGACAGAGAATGCTGAAAGCGCCCAGATGAGAGGAAGAGTTTCTCGAAAATCGACATAGTTTTTTGTGTATGTTTAAACATGACTATCAATCATTATAACAACGTTTATAGGTCATAAAAGTCGAAAAGCATAATAGGTCCCCTTTAAAGGCGGCCCCTGACCCTAGCCCCCCCAAAGGGAGGGAACCCCCCCCTAATATCAGGGAACCTGGAGAAGGACCCCAGAAGAGGGATCCCTCTCCAGGGATGGTAGGAGTGCAATAGGAGCCCGAATAATGTGCAGACGTAATGGTAGCATAACAACTGCTATCTGAGAGATATCCTCTATCCATTGCTATCTCTTGTCTTTATAGTGCAACACTTAAAAGCCAGAGAGAGAGAGAGAGAGAGACTTGAAAACCAACCTGGGGCTGGGGGAGGCTGCACACCTGTTGATCGCTGACCAATCAGTGGTCAGCAGGTTAACATACGCTCACACTGATCCAATCCCAGGGAGATGGTTGGGCTCAAAGGGGGAATATTGCATTGGGAATCAGGAATTGGAAAGAGTGTGTGTAAGTTGTGATTGAGAAAGAGTTCATGTGAGCTTGTTTGTGTGTGTGCGTTGAGCGTGTGAGTGAGTGAGTGAGTGAGTGAGCGAGTGAGTGAGTGAGTGAGAGGATTTAAACAGTTATTGCTCAGAGGCAATTTGATTGAGAGGAGGGATATGGCTGTTTTAGTGATGTGGTTGACATGGTGTGAATGATTGCAACTGTTTGTACGTCTGAATGCTGCATTCTCCGTTCGCAAATAACATAGACAATTATTACTGTTGTAAAATGGCACATTTTTACTCGGAAAGTGACTTTTGTGCCTGGAGGAGTGAAATTTAAATGTACTCATCCCAGGAACAAGGCCTCATAAAAAAATACCTCATTAACACACACACACACACACACACACACACACACACACACACACACACACACACACACACACACACACACACCCCTTCGCTGTTGTGCAAGCTGTGATGGACACTTGCAGACTAACACTATTCTAAATTCAGTCCATACTAATTTTATTTAAAGTGAAATATTTACAAGCCAGGGCAACATGTTTGTGTTCGGCTGTATGGCTCTGTTGGGGATACTGGAATAGATCTCACCGATCTTCATTTCCTCTTTTGCACCGCTGCGTCTCCAGATACGTAGAGCTACAGGACGCTACACCCTGAGTCTTGTTATCTGTGGTGTGTGTGCGCGTGCGGGCGTGTGTGTGTGTGTGTTTTTGTGTGTGCTGAAGACCTGACTCTTGCTACGGCCTACTCCCCCCCCGCTCCAGCTCCAGCCCCCCTCTCTCTACACACCAGCTGCCTTGTCATAAGAATGTCAATGCACTGAATGACCACCACATGTTTTGATATTATATATTTTAATCTATTATCCATTTACTGTTTCCCCTGATCATTGTCTCTTTTTATCTTTTCAACCTTTCATTATGCACATTAGGGCTATATAGTCCCCTGTTCTGTATGTAGGCCTGCTATTACCACACAAACACACACGCGCACACAAACACACTACACTGCTGAAAACTACTGATATATATTACAAATGGTCAGTAATAGTGATCCACATCCCACTTTCAACCGACATGATGTATTTCCAAGGACATTTTTTGTTTTAATTCAACAAAGGATTGGACTAGGACATTATGATTGGAAAAACAACATGTTGTCTTTCTGTGTGTGAAGAGAAAGGGAAAGACAGAGGACTTCTATACTTAATGCTGTATTAAGGACCAAAATGATGGACAATAATTTGAAAAAATACTAGTCTAATAATATGGGTGAATGTAAATCAAGTTCGATCATTATTTACCTCCATGAAACAAAAACAATGAATAAATCAAACAATTGCTTTAAGTTGGGAAAGAAACCACATGATCAGATAATTTGAAGCAATACACAAATTAAAGGCCTTAAACAATATCTTTTTACGAAATCTGATTTAAAGTACACCAAATGTAGGGTTAAAACCCATTATTCAAAAATTCTAATTCAATGAGCAAGACCCCTTATCAACTGGCCATGAAAACCTTTGGTTCAAATGTGACATTCAGTCATGTTGGAACAAAGGGTTGTTTTAAGGTTGGCAACATAACAGTTATACATACATCGATTAATTTAGCCCTGCTAAAGATAGTCAGTGCTTTGCAGGCCTCCCAGACGGTGTGACGGGGACGCGTCTGAACAGCGCTCTTACCCTGAGCCGGATCTCTTTGGTTCTAAAAGAGTAAATGATGGGGTTGAGGACCGGCGGGAGGCAGGAGGACAGCGACAGACACAGCACCCGCTGGTCCGTATCGATCAGGCTGGAGTAGAAGCCAATGGTGAAAATGGTTAAAACAGGAATATAAAACACAGCCACCAGTATGAGGTGTTCCACGCACGTGGTCAGCGCCTTCCCACGACTTGCCACCGACTGCATCCTGAACACGGTGACCAGGATGCTGCTGTAGGAAAGGAGGATGAAGACGAATGGGCCCAATAAAATGGTGATGCTGAGGAAACTGGCTACGGACCAGTGCAGCGAATTGTCGTTGCACGCCAGTCTGAACACGGGCGCGTAGTCGCAGAAGTAGCTCAGCACTCGGACGGAGTTACAGAAGGACAGTCTTTTGATGATCACAATGGCGAACAACGTGGCCCCCATCGTGTACGACCACGTGAGAGCCACCACGCACGACATGCTGAGCAGCGTGTTGATAGAGTTCTGGCGCAGCGGGAAGCAGATAGCGATCAGGCGGTCGTAGGCGAGGACGGCCAATGCGAAGGACTCGAGCGACACAAAGGCGTAGTAGGTGAACATCTGCACCAGGCACACGTCAAAGGTGAGAAAGTTGTCTTTGACCAGGAACGACTTGATCATGCCAGGGATGGTGCAGGAGTTCAGCACCACGTCGATGACTGCCAGGTTGCAAACGGCCAAGAATTTGGCCGAGTGTAAATTGCGGTTTGAAGCAATCACATAGATCAGTAGTAGATTGAACAGCACAGTGATGATGTAAACGAGAGACAGAAAGATGAAGTAAAGATTGATAGAAGTGAACTTCTCAAATGCGATTAAATAGAAACCTGGGGGATGGATGAGACCGGAGACATTCAGGCCATTCCCAAGGAAAGCCATAGTTGAACTTCAGGCATCTGGTTGGTTTTAAGAATGGGTTTTAAGAATGGAGATCTGAAAGAAAGAGACAAGGAAAAATGCAACATTAAATTTAAAATTGACGTGTTTCAAATACGCTTACACTAACAAACACAACCAAATGTAGTCCAACCTATTAGTGAAATAATGCTTTACATAGACAAACGGCCCCTGTGAAGCATATCTTTAACCCTGCTTACCGGTAGATGTTGAGAGACGGTTTGTATTGTGAACTTATGACTGAGTAACCTGACCCTGACCTACCCAGTGATCAAATAGACCTTCTGTCGCCCCCCAGAGACACAGTGCCGTCCCCTTATCACGATGGAAACGCCTAGACAACTCAAAAGTGGAAAGGAGAGAGAAAGGCCAATTACTCTGAGATATTCCATTGAGGCTTATTTGCTCATAATTCATGTATCTAATTAGTATTTCATAATTCAAGGATAATTAGGTTATTCTGCTGTGCACTTCCAACTTACCTTAATTGTGTTTCAGGTTACCTTTGTAAATAGTATTCTAGTCAAACTTGGAATGGGCTCAGAAACAAATAAAAAAACATGGCAGCCTTAAACTGATACAAATGTGTAACTTTGTGCAACATGTATCAAAAACATCTGCAATATTTGCAAACATTACTGTTAAAACAATAACTTTCAAATAATATAAATATTTAGGTTCAGTTCAAGTTCAATGACATTAGAACCCTGATCATGTATTTGTCTACATACAAACTGATGTTCATAATACACTATAGTAACCATAACTATAACCAAAAAAACAATGAAATCGTAGAAAAAATAATATAATGATACTTAATATCAAAGCTTGGTTGCTGTGCTTGACTTACCCTACCCTACTCTTATTCTACAACATTTCTGATATGTGTAGATACACAATATTTTCAATGCACATTCCAGATTTTTGCTCTTTCATTGATTTATTACTTCTGGGCAATACCTGCATTGTGAGTATTTTATCTGTAGATTCTCTGTCTGTTTTTTTCTTTTCCAATTTTAATCAATGTTTAAAAATACCAATTAGCCTTATTTCCTAACATTACCTTTGTTTGTTTGCAAGCAAGGTCATTATCTCAAATTCCCTTGGGCAGATTTCCCAAACGGGCTCATCAGCGGGCGTCCCGGGAGCCCGCCTGGGAGGGGCTCGTTGGGCATGGTGTCCTGTTTGTGTCTTAGGGCACGGTGTCCTGTTTGTGTCTTAGGGCACGGTGTCCTGTTAGGGTCTGAGGGCACGGTGTCCTGTTAGGGTCTGAGGGCACGTGTCCTGTTAGGGTCTGAGGGCACGGTGTCCTGTTACGGTCTGAGGGCACGGTGTCCCCTTAGGGTCTGAGGGCACGGTGTCCTGTTAGGGTCTGAGGGCACGGTGTCCTGTTTGTGTCTTAGGGCACGGTGTCCTGTTACGGTCTAAGGGCACGGTGTCCTGTTACGGTCTGAGGGCACAGTGTCCTGTTACGGTCTGAGGGCACAGTGTCCTGTTACGGTCTGAGGGCACAGTGTCCTGTTACGGTCTGAGGGCACGGTGTCCTGTTAGGGGCTGAGGGCACGTGTCCTGTTACGGTCTGAGGGCATGGTGTCCTGTTACAGTCTGAGGGCACGGTGTCCTGTTAGGGTCTGAGGGCACGGTGTCCTGTTAGGGTCTGAGGGCACGGTGTCCTGTTAGGGTCTGAGGGCACGGTGTCCTGTTAGGGTCTGAGGGCACGGTGTCCTGTTAGGGTCTGAGGGCACGGTGTCCTGTTTGGGTCTGAGGGCACGGTGTCCTGTTTGTGTCTTAGGGCACGGTGTCCTGTTACGGTCTAAGGGCACGGTGTCCTGTTACGGTCTGAGGGCACAGTGTCCTGTTACGGTCTGAGGGCACAGTGTCCTGTTACGGTCTGAGGGCACAGTGTCCTGTTACGGTCTGAGGGCACGGTGTCCTGTTAGGGGCTGAGGGCACGTGTCCTGTTACGGTCTGAGGGCATGGTGTCCTGTTACAGTCTGAGGGCACGGTGTCCTGTTAGGGTCTGAGGGCACGGTGTCCTGTTAGGGTCTGAGGGCACGGTGTCCTGTTAGGGTCTGAGGGCACGGTGTCCTGTTAGGGTCTGAGGGCACGGTGTCCTGTTAGGGTCTGAGGGCACGGTGTCCTGTTTGGGTCTGAGGGCACGGTGTCCTGTTAGGGTCTGAGGGCACGGTGTCCTGTTAGGGTCTGAGGGCACGGTGTCCTCTTAGGGTCTGAGGGCACGGTGTCCTGTTTGGGTCTGAGGGCACGGTGTCCCGTTACGGTCTGAGGGCACGGTGTCCTGTTTGTGTCTTAGGGCACAGTGTCCCGTTACGGTCTTAGGGCACAGTGTCCCATTACGGTCTTAGGGCACAGTGTCCTGTCAAGGTCTGAGGGCACGGTGTCCTGTCAGGGTCTGAGGGCTGATGTAAACTATTTGAATCCTTTGTGGTATGGTTCAGTTCTTCATGGGTGGTGTAAGATGTGTCCTTCGTTACTGACAGAAATTAAAACAATCAAACACAAAACACTTAAACTTAACACACAATATTATATTTTATGATATTGGCAACTTTTACTCACTAGCAACACTAACCCTTTTAGTGATTAAATTCCAAACATAAGATAGAGACAGAATAAGAAAAATATATTAACATACATCCAGCAAGTGGCCCAAGCGACTGAGAGTAGGAGTCTGTTGTTCTGAAATATTGGAAGATTAATATTTTCTAAATATTGTACTACTAATATGTATGGCATTATTTTCTGATTCACTTGATTCTGCCCCAAAACTGGCCACTGTAGCTTAAATTCCCCAATAGAATAATAATAATGATAATAATAATAATAATAATAATAATAGCTATAATAATAACAATAATTCATTTTTGTAATGTATATCATGCATTAGTCTTCATTTTATGAGGAGGTGAACACAAAAACTACGAACCTATTGACACACATACAAATTCACACCTCAGAAAATTATTGTGTTTACACAAACGAGTAAGCATAAATATATGATCTCAATATGTTACAACTCATAAGAAACAAGGCCTTAGGACTGCAGGCATTAAGATTATCTGTATTAAGGCACTTGTATAACATCATCATGTTAGAATGTAGGCTGTATTCATTGGATCAAATTTGACTATTAATCGGTCAAAACAAAGATCGGTGATTAAAAAATAAACAACAAGCCTGGTAACAAATTGTATAAAAATAAAAAATATTGCAGGAGACAAACCTGTGTATAATAGACACATATCCCACCCAAAAAATAAATAAAAACAATATTCTTCAATATGACATAATATAAAAAAAATGATTCAAGAGCTGTAAGTTGAGTGTTATTGTTATGAATGACACAGCCGTCAGTGAGTGAGTAAATATTACCTGATTTTGACAGCTCATAGCTCATATCTGACCAATCAGGATTCAGGAATCAATCCTGTCAATAACATAATAATAAAATATATGAATACATATATGAATACAAATATTATATAGATGTATTATTATGGACACATGTATAGTTCCTCTACATATGTGCATGAATCTGGGCTTTGCATTTCTCAAATCCTATCTAGTTTAAGTGAGTCATCCCCTCTTGACAATTAATGCTGTTTTTCCCTTCTGTTGTATACTCTGTTTTACTTTATAATTCAACATACAATTAAGGTTTGGCTGACGCTTTTTTTTATTAAAATTGGCTAAATTGCCTTCATAGCTGACTTTGTTGTTCATCAGCAAAGCCAGACATCTTTGCTTAATGGCTCTTGTTTTCAGGGAGTCATTGATGGGGTTCAGGCATGGCCAGCAAGACGCCAGTGACAAACTCTGCGCTCTAAGACGGTGGGCCACAGAGCACATGTACAGGCCAATGTTGGAAACCAAACATTAAAAAAAGATTACACAGGATTGTAATTTTGATGTGGGTATACCTTATTATCTATAACAGTGAGTATATCAATAGTTATTGAAGGAATATCATTAAGAAGCATAAAGCTCTGATACATTCTACCCATCAATACCAGCTGGGGTGAAGAATTATGCTTATGTGTAAAAACAAAAAAACAACAAAACAATCTTCATAACTGTGATGATAGGAAATAGGGTTAGTGTTAGTGTTGAAGCATGCAAGCTGAATGTCACTTTTAATACCCCCTGTGGGACAGAGGATGGACGTGGTGACCCCAGATAACAAGCATCTCTTCCCGGCTAATCTCCCCGCCTGGGAACCCCTCTAATGAGGCAATTTTTGTGAAGTTATCACAAGGGAACGCTGAGCTAATGACCTTTCTAGTAAACAAGCAAACCTATTCACGTTCCCCCCTAACCCTAATTGATCTCAAATGTCTCTGTTGAAACCCCCTTGGTTCCCAGCTACTTACCACTGTAGCTACCTACCACTGTAGCTATCTACCACTGTAGCTATCTGCCGCTGTAGCTACCTGCCGCTGTAGCTACCTGCCACTGTAGCTATCTACCACTGTAGCTATCTACCGCTGTAGCTATCTGCCGCTGTAGCTACCTGCCGCTGTAGCTACCTGCCGCTGTAGCTACCTGCCGCTGTAGCTACCTACCGCTGTAGCTATCTGCCGCTGTAGCTACCTACCGCTGTAGCTACCTGCCACTGTAGCTATCTACCACTGTAGCTACCTACCACTGTAGCTACCTACCACTGTAGCTACCTACCGCTGTAGCTATCTACCGCTGTAGCTACCTACCGCTGTAGCTACCTGCCGCTGTAGCTATCTGCCGCTGTAGCTATCTACCGCTGTAGCTACCTACCACTGTGCCTATCTACCGCTGTGGCTATCTAGAGGTTGTCTCTGTTGACACAGGGTGTGTTTGGATGAGAGGGGAATTGAAGTCTGGGGTTACTGTTAGGGTTAGGGTTAGTAGTCGTCTCTGTTGACACACTTGAGGGTGTATGGATGATAGGTGAATTCAAGTGTAAATATATACGTTGCTTTCCTTCCTTCCACACAAGCCTACATCAACCCAACGACAAACTAATGACATCTCTGAAGGAAATAGTTGTTTCTCCTGCCACTAACCCTAACACTAACATTAACCTTAATTAACTAACAATAACACTAACCCAAAGCCTAACCACTGGGGATGGTGTGTTGAAGCCACCAGTAAGAGTTCTCGGCAGGTTAATTGTTACCACTTGGGATCAGTGTTGCGACAGTTGCCTTGAAAAAGTAATCAGATTACTGATAACTTGTTACTCCTTAAAATAGTAACTTAGTTACTTTACTGATTACTTCATTTTAAAAGTAACTAAGTTAGATTACAAGTTACTTTATTAGTTACATTTAGCTGCGACAACACCCCCTGCCGCCTCAAAATAAAAAATTACAACCGGTTTTGCCAATACTAACTTTTTGCCACCCCTGTCAACAATTATTCTTCCACCACCCCCCCTCGGCAACAATCGTTCTTCAACCCCCCCCCAATTCTGCGCAGGGGGCTGGTAGGGGACTTCGGGGGGGGCCCATCAGTACCTCTTGTATACAGGGCCCAGAATTTGGTGCTACGGCCCTGGGTGCACACACTGACACACGGCTTCCAACCACTTCCGCGGAGACAAAATATCACTGCGCGCTTTACGGGGTGATCACCGGACCCATCTCCACGTGCGTGATGTAAACATGGCGTTCTAGCCCTCGAGCTGCTCGGACCTCCCCGTGGGTTAAAGGGACTCTCACCTTTGTTGCATTTGAGAATTACAGCACATTCAAATCATCCCGCCTTCCTCCAATGCCCCACCCCCTAAGCGTTATTTTTTAGAGTACAAAAGAAAAAAAAAAAGTTCTAGACTCCCATGGGAGTCTAGAACTTTTAGAGTGTTATTACCTTATTAATACCAATTTAACCTTATCCAAAAAAAGTGTAAAAATGCAACAAAGGTGAGAGTCCCTTTAAGTTCTCTGGCGATAACGTAGAGGCTCCCATGCGCTCTCTCTGCTGCCGTCGCTCCAGCGCAACACAAACACACACACACACACACACACACACACACACACACGCACGCAGCACCGCGCGACTAATTCCGCCGCTAATAACAACTGGTGGCGCGGACTCTGGAGAGTCAAGGTCGACACTCGCCTCTGATAGATTGAAGTCTTTGGAGAAACAGGCAGACAGACAGACAGACAGACAGACAGACAGACAGACACACACACACACACACACACACACACACACACACACACACACACACACACACACACACACACACACACACACACACACACACACACACACACACACACACACACACACACACACACACACACACACACACACCACTCCATCGCTCTCAATGCCAATCGGTGATCCGGTAAAAAAAATAGTAACGCACAGTGACTTTGATGAGTAACTTTAAACTGATTACTGGTTTGGAAATAGCAACGCGTTAAATTACTCGTTATTGAAAAAAGTGGTGCGAGGCCAGTAACGTGTTACTAAGTATCTTCTTACTGGCATCACTGCTTGGGATACAGCCGCTGGATATAGAGCCACTGTTTGCATATAATTAGAGTTTGGGTGCACCTCATATGCCTCTGTTTTCTTCCAACATCAACAAACATTTCGGTAATTACTGCGCTGATGGGTTAGGGCTAGGGTTAATTACTGCGCTTATGCCTTCAAGCACCAGAGATGGTTTTGAATGGTTCCGCGTGTCTCATCATTACACTCAGCATCCTGGGAAATCCACTCGGGAAAATACAGAATTACTGTCCTTGTCAACACCAAGTGTGAGAGAGAGAGAGAGAGAGAGAGAGAGAGAGAGAGAGAGAGAGAGAGAGAGAGAGAGAGAGAGAGAGAGAGAGAGAGAGAGAGAGAGAGAGAGAGAGAGAGAGAGAGAGAGAGAGAGAGAGAGAGAGAGAGAGAGAGAGAGGTCCCTACACGGCTACATTGGCCAGCCTGGGGTCGGAGTCCTGCTCGTAGCGGTAGTGGTAAACCTCCATCTGGTCGTTGCACGCCTCTCTGATGTTGTTCAGCCAGCGTTTGATGCCCCCTCGGTTGAGGTAGAGCACCATCAGGAACACCACCCCGGTCAGGGGAGGAGAGAGACTTTCATCCCCAAGAAACACTGTTGTCACTGAAGCAAATCAACTATGTAGAGAAGAAACATCATTAATCAAAAACAGATCTTCACACACAAACAAACACACACATGCGCACACATGCGCGCACACACACACACACACACACACACACACACACACACACACACACACACACACCTTTGAGGAATGATCTCCTCTGTTCGTTCCCGAGGCTTGTTAAACATTCTCTCCTCACAGGCAAGCTAGCAGTGGACATTGCTTTGACAAAGCTTGTATTTAGTATATTTAGTTTGATGTGGTTGGAAAAGAGATGCATGCATTAAGGATTGTTCAATGTTTCTACATAGATTGATGCACAAGGTTGTGGCAAAAACGTGATCTGTCAAATGAATGAACCACACACATTGCGTTGCGAGCTTCTGTCTTACCGATGACGCCCCTCACACAGTTTGCTTACACAACATGACAGTGTCAAGCCTGCTATACAAAGTGACAGCGTGACACTTTGTCCAAGCCAAAGTCATGCATCATGCTGCTAGCTGTGGACTCTTCCTGCTGGATCCATGGAGCAGATCATTTGTGATATCACAAATACGGCCACATGATCAGGTTTTAGGATTTAAGTAACATATTCATACAGTACACTTATCCCAAGGATACATCATTAATGTATCTGCCATACTGGAAGACATGTGAAGAGGTAGGTTGATCTTTTTCATTGAAGGCTTTAGGTACACAGGAGACCTTGTTCGCCACAGGGATGTCTCTTCCGGCTCATGGTTCGACGATCCAGTGGGGAAGTTCGAGTACCATCCACTTATGATTCTATACGTTTAGTTGTATTGCATGAAATTTTCCCGAATGTCTCAGATGTCTTCTTTCTGCTTTTGAATCCCCTGATACAGCATGACACAAAGAGCTCAGCTAAGTCCCCAAGGACAGGAAAAAAGGATATAGAACAAATGTGTCTAATAAGATGATATAGAACAGATATGTGTCTTAAAAAGAGGATATAGAACAGATATGTGTCTAATAAAGAGGATATTGAACAGATATGTGTCTAATAAAGAGGATATAGAACAGAGAAGTGTCTAATAAAGGGGATGTATAACAGATATGTGTCTCATTAAGGGGATATAGAACTGAGATATGTCTAATAAAGAGGATACAGAACAGAGATGTGTCTAATAAAAAGGATATAGAATAGATATGTGTCTGATAAAGAGGAAATAGAACAGAGATATGTCTCATCCAGAGGTTGTTTGCTACGGGCCATGCAATCAGTCAACAAGCGCAGCAGTGGTTTCATTTCAGTCCACCAATCAGCATCCACCCTGTATTATTAGTCACAGCTCTGATGGGATTAGTGATGCCGTGGCGCTAAAACCCCCCCTCCCCCTCCCTTACCCCTGGGGTCCAGAGCTAACAGGGAAGAAGGAGAAGATGGAGGACTTCTAAGATTAGTAGTAAAAGATCCGGGGTCACATACTTGACGGAGTTCGTCAAGGTGTTCTGAAAAACAGACCTAAACCCTAAACACATACAATTTACATTTATATTTAGAGGATTTTGCTGATGCTTTTATCCAAACGACTAAAAACCATACATTCACACACCAATGGCGAAGGCGTCTCGGCTGTGGCGTAACATCATGGTCATATTCCCCTGTGCACAGTGGCGGTTCTACGTCCAGTTACGCCCCGGGCAAGACTTCCTCCAAGGGGAGGGGGGGGGGGGGGGAATGAAGCACAATGTTTTGTACTTCATTGAAAACCGCTACGCAGCGCTTATTTTTTTTAACTGCTCGTGGCGCACCCCATGTGATTTGGCGCCCCCCACAAAGATGGCGCCCCGGGCGGCTGCCTGGTTCGCCCGTGCCTAAAACCGCCACTGCCTGTGCAAATATTTGTGGACTTCCGAGCGGGGGGGGGGGTGGCTTGTCACGTTGTCCTGCTTACTACAGTGAGGGTTTCAGTGCGCCCTAACAATGAATCCCCCAACCCCTCCCCTGTCCGTTCAATTTGAGAACATGTGTGGTTTCATTTTGCTTGTTTCGTATAATTTAATTAATTAATTAATTAAAGGTGCCACTAGAGGGCGCCCCCGACACATTTGCCGGACTAGGCGTTCGCCTAGGTCCCTGACGGCGTCTGGGCCCCGGTGCAGTGAACCGGTGCGGTTGCACCATCGATATTCACGCCACTGCGTCTCGGTCAGGGACACCTCAAAACTCAGCTAGGAGGAGCCGGGGATCGAACTAGCAACCTTCCGGTTACTAGACAACCCGCTCTACCTCCTTAGCTAACGCATAACGTAACATATCACACATTACACATAACATAACACATAACCCATAACCTAACATAACACAGATAGCGCATAACGTAAAATATCACACATAATACATAGCGTAACATATCACAAATTACACTAACCCAACATATCACACATAACGTTGTATATCACACGTAACACACCGTTACATATCACACATTACTTTGATTGTGTATCTGTTGAGTGTATTGAACATTTGCCTGACTTTGTGGAAAGGGAAAATACGTAAGAGGAAAAAACACTCATTCTTTCAGTTGCACCTTTTTTATTATAATTGTAGTAGGCCTATTCATATTTTTCCAGCCTCTAGAACATTCACATGCATGTCTAAATTAGGACTATTTCTCTTGAATTCCCTGTTGGTTGAATCCACATTTGACTTCAAATAGTAAAATAGTGACAACACAGTGAGCGAGCGTGAAGACATGTGGTCGGTTGGGTTTTAGGCGTCTCACTATGCTAATGAGTTCGGGGGGGGGGGGGGCGAGTCGTATGACATATATCCACAAGTCGATGTTAAAACACACAACCTGTGTTATAAGTTATGACATTGTTTATAGTAGTATTATGTTCAAAATATACACGTTGCATTGTTGAATGACAGAGAAAGAGCGAGAGAGAGAGTCCCTACACGGCTACATTGGCCAGCCTGGGGTCGGAGTCCTGCTCGTAGCGGTAGTGGTAAACCTCCATCTGGTCGCGGCACGCCTCTCTGATGTTGTTCAGCCAGCGTTTGATGCCCCCTCGGTTGAGGTAGAGCACCATCAGAAACACCACCCCGATCAAGGCCAACACCAGACCGAGGAACACATACGAGACCGCCTCCAGGTCCTGGTCCGCACAGCCCAGCTCCTCCTCCTGGAGGTGCTCCAGCCGGACCCCCTGCCGGGCCCCAGGCCCGCTGCAGACCAGGGCCCCCACGTCGGGGACCTGGGAGGAGTTCCTCAGCCAGGAGCAGAACGCCTCAAGCTCGCAGCCGCACCAGAAAGGGTTCAGGGACAGATAGATGCGCATGCGTGGTCGCTGGTAGAGCGTAGCCACGTGGTCCCGGCCGACGGTCTGGATCGAGTTGTTCGTCAGCACTAACGTGTGCAGGTTGGACATGTGGATTCCCAGCGGGACGGACGTCAGGTGGTTTCCCGCCAGGTCCAGTCTGTGGAGGCTGCGCAGATGTTCTGCGCCACTGAGGGCGTTCACGAGCTGCACGGCGGCGAGCGGCGCGAGGGACTGGTTGAAGTTCAGCGAGCGGAGTTCAAGTAAACCTGAGAACACTCCCGGTGAGATGGATACCAGCCGGTTGTGACTCAAATCCAACACAAGCAGAGAAGTGAGTCCCTGAAAGGCGTGCGGCTCGATCACGCGGATCCCGTTGTGCGACAGCGACAGCGTCACGAGCGGCCGCCGCGCGCCGCTGGGGCAGAATGCCCAACGCGGTAAAGTTGTCAAGTTGTTCCCCCGGAGGATTAAAGTGGAAGCCCAATCCGGGATGGCCCCCGGCACCCCGGGGTGCTCTCCCCCGCGGCAGGTGACGGTCCCCGACTCTCTGGCGCAGAGGCAGGACGGGGGGCAGTAGTCCCCTCCGACGGGAATAAAGAACAGGAGCACCGCGAAACAGACGAGCCGCTGGTCCAGAAATACGGAGTACAGCATCCACGCCCCCCCATGCATCCTCCCAACACCTCACAGCACGCTGCTATGACCCACCGTCCCGTCCTGACCATCCCATCAGCTGGAGACCCGTCAGTCCCCTCCCCTTACGAGCTGAACTCCGCGCCGCACGGGGGACGTCAGCGCAGACCGGAGGCTGCGATTGGGCCGAGAGGATCATCTATGATTCGCGGACCCCCGCTGCTGTATATGTTTTATCCGTTGACAGACAGAGAGACAGATTGCCAGACGGACGGACGGACCGACAGATAGATAGAGTCAGCAGGATCCCTCATCATGAGACATGGGGGGGGGGGGGGGAGAGAGAGAGAGAGAGAGAGAGAGAGAGAGAGAGAGAGAGAGAGAGAGAGAGAGAGAGAGAGAGAGAGAGAGAGAGAGAGAGAGAGAGAGAGAGAGAGAGAGAGAGAGAGAGAGAGAGAGAGAGAGAGAGAGAGAGAGCTAATCAAATCGTGTTTCATAGAGAGCCGACAACAGCTGTCTGTGTGGACAGTGAATACGATGATAATATAGTAAAACTACCATAACTTAACTAACTCTATCTTAAGTATCACTACTACTCCAAAATATAACTATACTCTATAGTAGAACCATACTGTTAATATAGCTATACTCTATAGTACAACTACATAAAGTATTGCTCCATAATAAAAATATTATCTATCTAGGCCTATAGTATTACTACTACTCCATAATATAACTACTCTAGTAGAACTATATTCTATAAAGTATAACTATTATTCTATAATTTAAATATATTCTATAATACTCTATAGTAAAACTATACTTATAGTTTAACTATAGTCTATAAATGTAACTAGTACTCCATAATATAACTCCTGCTCTATAATATAACTCTATGGTAGATATACCATGGTACAATCTCTAGTTTAACTCTCCTCGTACAGTTGGCTAAGACGATGGCGGAGGAAGTTAGGTACCATTCGTCATTTACAGCTGAATGAAATAAATAATGATGGCGGTCTTACTGTCCGCAAAATAATTCACTGTTGTGTGAAATGTAATTAGTTGAAGCAGAGCCCTGTCTCTGTGAGCAATGCAGGGTTTAACGCTACTGACTCCAATCCATCAGGAAGAGCCAGAAGTCGTTTGTATCGAAGTCATGCTTCGGTTATTGTGCGTTTCTACTGTTGTTTGTTGCAAATCAAGGGTCTTATAATGGCGCTGTCCAGGTCTGTCTCACGGCGCTGAGGCAACGATGTCCTCTCTGGGGCGTCTGATCTCCACGTTCCCCGAGCCGATCAACACATCAATGAGCCGTTCAACGCACAATGTGGCCGCTGACAAATTAATTCATTTCAAACGGAGCCCATTGCCCTGGAAATAAAGAGATTCGATTTCAAACTGGTGAATGATGTCAGAAAGGACAAGTTTCCTTCAGTCCACTGGTTCCAGTTCAGAGGATTCAGCACCTCGGACAGCGCCAGCCGAGCGTCTGAACGGAGGAGGATCAGACGCTCCCGACGCTCCCCCTGTAACGTTACCCCCGCCCGGCGCTATGTGATCCGTCTGGCGGAGCGTTTGCCCTCACGCCCACGAGAGCAAAAAAGCTTATTCCACTCAGATACTGTTACATGCTTCCTGCTTTCCATGCCGATAGGTCTAGTTGCATGTATGTGTGTCTATGGGCCGATGTATGAGTGCTTGTGTGTGTGCGTTTTTGTTTGTGCGTGTGTGCGCACGCTCGTGTGTGTTTTTGTATGAGTGTGTATGCGTGTATGTGTGTGTGTGTGTGTGTGTGTGTGTGTGTGTGTGTGTGTGTGTGTGTGTGAGTGCATAGATCTGCAAACTGCAAGTATCTACAGAAAATTGCAATTATAATATATATATGCAATTGCAAATATCTATAGTCTTATTTGTAAATCTATATGTAGTACAACAGTTTGTTGTACAACATAGTCTATATCCTTTGTGCATGGGAAATGTGCAAGTGTATTTACATATGCTAATGAGTGTCTATGAATGCATTGTTGAACTGGAACTATCGAGAGAGAGAGAGAGAGAGAGAGAGAGACTTCCTTCCATTCATGTCTTAATGTCTCTCTATTTTTAGTTTTCTATAAACAGTGTTTTTTGGCAGCTATTGTTGCTGCTGTCACTATTACAATACATAAATATAGATATTTTTTCTATTGACACTTGTTTTGAGCATGAGCCCTACTACTGTAAGTACAGCTACAGTCAGTAGTCAGGTTTCCATCTAAAAGGTGATGAAAATCTTTAGAAAGTTCGCAGAAAATAAATTCAAATTAGGTGCGTTTCCATCAAGTGTTTGGAGTGAAAAACTACACACATTCCAGGGCTTGTATCCTTTTGATAGCATCCTCTCTTAGGTCCTGATATACAGTATAGTGGAATTGCGTTGTTTTCCATCTAAAGCTGTAATGTTTTTTTCTTCGATGAGAGCAAGGAAAAGTTTTACCTCTTCAGCGGTCCACACGTATCTATTATTCACATTGGCCATCTGTTCCATGGAAGTATTTAAAGGATACATTGTACATATTTATAATTCGAAATTCGCAGGATTTATACCACAGATACTCCAGGGTCTATAGCATATAACCGCGTTTTCTGATTACAGTTTAATACATTTTCCACAATATACCAAATCTCGTTTTGAAGGCTGAACAGACAATTTGACTAGAATTACTTAGTAGGTGTCCATATATCAGGGATTAATGGACAGGGTATAATTAAAGTATATGCAAACATAGACATCCTATATCATATATATATATATATATATAGGATGTCTATGTATACAAACGCTTAAAAATATATACTGTATATATTGATGCTACAAGTTGATGTCGGCAGGGTTGCTATGGCCGGTCATTATGCGGAAATCGGAAGGACGTTGTCAGTCCTGTGTGTTCAAAGTTCGCTACGTCACAGCTGTTTCGAAAAGTGTTTTTCCATCTCCCATTTTGCGCATTTACTCTCTTTCGCATTTCTCAAAAACCACCTCAAGCTAGAGGATAAACTTCTTTGCGAATTAGAGGATTTTTATGCAAATGTTGGTGTTTCCATCACCGTTGACTGATTAGATACTTCAAATTTCGCATAAAATCAGGGGGATGAAAATGCAGCTAATAAGTGTCTGCTCCAAGAATCGCCATGCCGCGTTTGACTGATCTGGACAGGGCCCTTGCGATAGGGCAAATTCAAGCTAGTGTTCCGCAAAACCAAGTTGCGGCATTATTTGGAGTGAGCCATAGTACCCTCTCCAAACTGAAAGCCAAGCTCCATATAACGGGGGAGGTCAAAGACAGGCCGCGAAGTGGGCGTCCCAAGAAGACGACACCCCAAGAAGACCATTTCATCACCATGTCAGCACTTACAGATTTCAGTCTACAGATTTGAAGTCAAGGTTTGCAGGATGATATGGCCGAAGGCTCTCTGCCCAGACAATCCGGAACAGACTACACGCAGCCAATCTTCTGTCTCATAGGGCTGCCAGGGGTTCTGCCATGACTGCTCTTCACTGTCAGGCCCATATGCGCTTGTGTCTGCAACACATGCACTGGAACCTGAACATGTGGAGGAATGTTATGTTCAGTGATGAATCCAGATTCTGCTTATGGCAGTTGGATCGTAGGGTCAACGTGTGGAGAAGACATGCTATGCTGCTATGCTGATTGCTGCACCGATAGAATAACATCTTGGTGGAGGCAGTGTGATGGTGTGGGGCGGCTTCTCCCTCACTGGAACACGAGGCTCGTCATCATTGGAGGCGATCTCAATGCAGAGAGACAGAGAGATGAGATCCTGCAACCAGTGGCAATCCCATATCTCCACAGTCTGGGACGAACTCTATCCTCCAAGATGACAACGCACGCCCCCACAGGGCGGGGTTCATCAGAGACTACCTCCAGAATGTGGGAGTGGAGAGAACTTCAATCATCCAATCCACCAAACACCGAATGAGTCAATGGCAGAATGCTGTTTGGCATTGGCAGAGAAGATTTGGCAAATTTTTCATGGGTGCAACCCACATACTCAGCTCTGCTGCTCATCCCACAAGTTGATGTTCCTTACAAATACTAGGGCACCATTTGAAAGGGAACCATACAGGCTTCCCAACGGTATAAGATTTATTGCCAAAAAGCATTGTTACCACAGAGAAATAATCAACCAAACACAAGTTTCCTTACTTTTTTTGCTAGGTTTATATATATTGTATAAATGCTGATAGAGCAGTGCTTCAACATCAACTACACTGGTGCAGCCGACAGCTAAAGGTTAAGATACACCAGAGCCTTTGGCGGCCGGTGGAACTGCTTGTATGTTGCATGTTTGTGTGTTTCCATATGTTTGTGTGAGTATAAGTGTGTGTTTGGATGTATGTCGATGAACTGAATGTTTGTGTGTGTGTGCTACATGTGTGTGTCTGTTAGTGCCACATGTATGTGGATATATGTGTGTCTGTGTGTGTTATACATGTGTGTGTGTGTCTAGTTGTGTGTTTCTGTGTGTGTGTGTGTGTGTGTGTGTGTGTGTGGTTCCAGAGGCTGCCCTGAGTTGTTGAGGATTTTTACAGTGGATGTCATTGGAGTGAAATGAAGAGAAAGGGTTGAAGACACTGTTAAATTATAGTAAATTATATGGGGGGGAATGTACAAGTAAATTATGCATTCAAAATTATTCTTAGTTCTCTGGGGGCTAAGAGTTGCATATCATTGGACACATCACCGTTCCAAGGTGAAGATCTGGTGGTCAGATGGATGGTGAGGTGTGACTTCAGCAGAATGTGATGCTCTGACTAACAGAGGCAACAGTCAGTGAGTGATTAGTTATTGAGTGAATAGTCGACTCATTTACCGTTTCCAACGCCCAGCGCCACGGACTGCGTAAACATCTCCCAAGCTTCCATTCCTGAAGCTACAAGTGAAATGGGATGGAGGAGAGAAGACCCAGACGTTTGTTAGTCTGTAAGGTACCTAGCTACGATATAGCCCCATAATGTACATGTAATCTAAGCCTTTGTGTTTGTCTTCAAGCACAAAACATCCCGATTTAAGTCCTAATCTTGGCCATCATCATTCTCGGCAGGTTCCGCCTTGTTTCATGCTGATTATAACTTATTTGATTAGAAATGGATCTGCATAAGTCTTTACAGTCCGGCAGCAAAATCAGAACGACGAATTACGAATTATCTTTCGACTTTGATTTAGTTCATTTAAATGTTCATATCTCAGGGACACACCACCAAAAAGTGTATATGCATGTGTGTGTGTGTGTGTGTGTGTCTGTTTGTGTCTTTTTGTGTATTTGTGTGGGTCTGTGTGTGTGTATGTGTGTGTGTGTGTAGGTTCTGTTTCTCCATCACCAACTGCCAGAAACCTTGGTGTGGTACTATGCATAAATTAGGGTTAAGTGTGGTACTATGCATCAGTTAGGGTTAAGTGTGGTACTATGCATCAGTTATGCAGCAGTGTGAACATCAGCCAGTGGCCCGATCCTGCAGATTCGCCCTCTACATTATCCACAGGATCCGGCCCTTCCTCCCGAGGGAAGCAGCTCAGCTCCTGGTCCAAGCGCTGATCCTGCCTTACCCTAATCCTAACCCTAACCCTATCCTCCTGCCTCGACTACTGCACCTCGCTCCTGGCTGGACTCCCTGCTCTGGATACGCTGCAGCGTATCCAGAACGCACATGGGAGGACTTAGGCAGGTTGAACACGAGGCGCGCTGCAGCGTTCTGGGTACGCTGCAGCGTATCCAGAACGCTGCAGCATGTCCGTGTTCAACCTACCTAAGTCCTCCCATGTGACCCCCCTCTTCCGGGACCTCCACTGGCTCCCTGTAGTCGCTGGCATCAGATTCAGCACCGGCATACAAGGCGGTCGATGGAACTGCCCCTGCCTAGGGTTAGGGTTAGGGCCCCTGCCTACCTCCAAGCATTGGTCAGACCCCCCCCCCACCGAGTGCGAGCGCTCTGCTCAAATACCTCAGCTGGACGTCTGGTACCACCATCACTAAGAGCAAGCAAAGGTCGATCAGCGAAGTCCCAACTCTTCTCTCTTTTGGCACCGCAGTGGTGGAACAAGCTCCCTGCCGATGTCAGCACCGCAGAGTTGCTCACCAGCTTCTGCAAAAGACTCAAAACTCACCTGTTCAGAGTTCACCTAGACCCTACAGAGCCACCCCATCCCCCCTTCCTACGTATCTTATGTTGTCTGTCCAGCCACTAGTGTACGCACTGATTGCATGTTGTATTTAGATATAGTTGTGGAGCATCTTATCCTAGCTTTCTTTGTTGTATACAGGAATGGGTTAACCTAGCGATTGTTAATGCTTTGCTCTTGGTTCTATGAACATCCTTACTGTAATGATGGCGGTATGTTGTTTCACTTTCTAATGACAAATGTGCTTATTGTAAGTCGCTTTGGATAAAAGCGTCTGCTGAACGCTCTGAATGGAAATGGAACATAGGGGGGGGGGGGGTTCTTCTGATGCTCTTCTCCTGCTCCTCCTCCTCCTCCTCTCCTCCTCCTCCTCTCCTCTTCCTCTCCTCTTCCTCCTCCTCTCCTCTTCCTCCTCCTATCGTCTACCTCCACCTCTCCTCCTCCTCCTGGGACCCCCTGTGCTACTTCCACAGGCAGCTGCCCTATCTGCCCCCCCAGGGCTCAGTGGGGGGGGGGGGGCGGTGAAGCAGCTCCTGACCGGGTTCTGCCGTGACGCACGTCTAATGGCTGCAGACTCACATCCAACCTTGTAATTGATTTACCCAAGACTGCTCATTTGAGTCCACTGGTAACAGTATCTGTGTGGGTATGAGTGTGTGGGTGTGTGTGTATGCCAAGCGTGTGTGTGTGTGTGTGTGTGTGTGTGTGTGTGTGTGTGTGTGTGTGTGTGTGTGTGTGTGTGTGTGTGTGTGTGTGTGTGTGTGTGTGAGTCAGGATAGTTTCTGTCCGACCCCCAGCTAGTGTTCTGAAAGAAGGCCAGCTCCCGAAGACCAGAGGGACCGAGAAGGACTATAAGGAATGATCAGGTCCTTCAGGTAGGATGGAGATAATCCATGCAAGGCTTTATAGGTTAGCAGTAGCACCTTAATGTCCGATCTGAAAGTTATTGGTAGCCAGTGCAGAGAGGCGAGAATAGGTGTGATATGATCAAACCTTCTCGTTCTGGTCAGCAGTCTAGCTGCAGCATTCTGTACAAGCTGTAGACTTTTTGTGGTAGAGTTCGGTAATCCCGAGAACAGTGCATTGCAATAATCCAATCTTGACTAAACAAATGCATGAATCAGTGTCTCAGCATCCATTGCAGATAACATTGGTCTGATTATTGCAATGTTTCTCAGATGGAAAAAGGCAATTCTAGTTATACTTCTAACATGTTGGTCAAAGCATAGTTGAGGGTCAAACAGGACACCAAGATGACAGACGCGCTGTGGGATGGCGATGCCATCCAACCACAGAGAGACATCCTCAAACTCTCTCGGGTCCCGCTTCCAGCCGATAAATATCAGCTCTGTCTTCCCAGTGTTAAGCTGTAGGAAGTTTTGTGACATCCAGCCCTTCACCGCAGCCAGACAGGACTCAACCCTCTGAATCTGGGCCGAATCCCCGGAATCTACAGGAATGTAGAGCTGGGTGTCATCCGCGTAGCAGTGGAAACTAATTCCGAAGCTGCGGATAACGTCGCCCAAGGGAAGCATGTAGATTGCAAAAAGTAATGGACCAAGCGACCCTTGTGGTACGCCAAAGCGTAATTTGATCAACAGAGTGAACCGATCAATAGAGTGAACCGATTAATAGAGTGAACGATCAATAGAGTGAACCGATCAATAGGGTAAACCGGTCAATAGGGTGAACCGATCAATAGAGTGAACCGATCAATAGGGTGAACCGATCAATAGAGTGAACCGATCAATAGATTGAACAGATCAATAGATTGAACAGATCAATAGGGTGAACAGATCAATAGAGTGAACCGATCAATAGGGTAAACCGGTCAATAGGGTGAACCGATCAATAGAGTGAACCGATCAATAGAGTGAACCGATCAATAGAGTGAACCGATCAATAGGGTGAACCGATCAATAGAGTGAACCGATCAATAGATTGAACAGATCAATAGATTGAACAGATCAATAGGGTGAACAGATCAATAGAGTGAACCGATCAATAGGGTGAACCGATCAATAGGGTGAACCGATCAATAGGGTGAACCGATCAATAGAGTGAACCGATCAATAGGGTGAACCGATCAATAGGGTGAACCGATCAATAGGGTGAACCGATCAATAGGGTGAACCGATCAATAGGGTGAACCGATCAATAGAGTGAACCGATCAATAGGGTGAACCGATCAATAGGGTGAACCGATCAATAGGGATTGATGGTGATCGTCTCTAGATCCTCTTGATAGTCTTGATCCTTGGTGTGGCCTTAAGGGAGGAGTGTGCAGCGTGCAGTGTCATGTGTGGCTGCTGTTCCACGTCCAGACCCTACAGGAATATGTTTACTTCCCTTGCAAGTCTTCAGTTGCTGATATCCTCTAGCAGGAAAGCTCCTCACGATCGATGTGGACATTTTAAAAGCCTAAAATCTAATAAATGAGCAATCAGCGTCCAACATGGGGGCTGTTTCTGTTGAGTCCATTTGGATTATTATTATTTTAATCACTATCATATGTAGCAGAATTAATATTAGCGTAGTACATTTATCCATAGTAGTAGTAGTAGTAGAGGTAGTAGTAATAGTCATAGTTGTAGTAATATAGTATTAGTAGTAGTAGTAGGCCTAGTAGCAGAATAAGAATTAGTAGTATAGTGGTAGGAGTAGTCATAGTAGTATTAGTAGCAGTAGTAGTATTGTAGAAGTATAGTAGTGACACTAGACTCTGTTGAGCTGTTGGGGACACATGACTCTGTTGAGGCTATGTTGGGGACACTAGGCTTTGGAGGCTGTGTTGGGGACACTAGACTCTGTTGAGGCTGTGTTGGGGACACTAGACTCTGTTGAGGCTGTGTTGGGGACACTAGACTCTGTTGAGGCTGTGTTGGGGACACTAGGCTCTGGAGGCTGTGTTGGGGACACTAGACTCTGTTGAGGCTGTTGGGGACACTAGACTCTGAAGGCTGTGTTGGGGACACTAGACTCTGAAGGCTGTGTTGGGGACACTAGACTCTGGAGGCTGTGTTGGGGACACTAGACTCTGTTGAGGCTGTTGAGGACACTAGACTCTGTTGAGGCTGTGTTGGGGACACTAGACTCTGTTGAGGCTGTGTTGGGGACACTAGACTCTGTTGAGGCTGTGTTGGGGACACTAGACTCTGTTGAGGCTGTGTTGGGGACACTAGACTCTGTTGAGGCTGTGTTGGGGACACTAGACTCTGTTGAGGCTGTGTTGAGGACACTAGACTCTGTTGAGGCTGTGTTGGGGACACTAGACTCTGTTGAGGCTGTGTTGGGGACACTAGACTCTGTTGAGGCTGTGTTGGGGACACTAGACTCTGTTGAGGCTGTGTTGGGGACACTAGACTCTGTTGAGGCTGTGTTGGGGACACTAGACTCTGGAGGCTGTGTTGGGGACACTAGACTCTGGAGGCTGTTGGGGACACTAGACTCTGTTGAGGCTGTGTTGGGGACACTAGACTCTGTAGGCTGTGTGCGGGACACTAGACTCTGGAGGCTGTGTTGGGGACACTAGACTCTGTTGAGGCTGTGTTGGGGACACTAGACTCAGTTGAGGCTGTGTTGGGGACACTAGACTCTGTTGAGGCTGTGTTGGGGACACTAGACTCTGGAGGCTGTGTTGGGGACACTAGACTCTGTTCAGGCTGTGTTGGGGACACTTGACTCTGGAGGCTGTGTTGGGTTCCAGTTGATATCAGGCGTGGTGACCACTGTTTGCCCTTCTCGCTCCAGCAGACCGGGCGGTCCCGCCTCGTGGTGAGGTGAGACGTATCGGTGTCACCGTGGAAACCCAGTCCAGATGCGGCGAAGGCCGGGGCTCCCAGACGCCAGCGCCTAGTTAGATTCACTACACCAGTATGTTAACCAAACTACAAGGTTGAATTATGAAAGTTATGTAAGTCACATTCACACATTCACAACATCAAGCTAAACACTCTCTGTCCGTGCTTTCAAGCAAATTGTGTCGGATCTGTGCCTCTAACCTGATGCTTGAATTAGAAGTGTGAGCAAAGACTTTGCAGCTTCACATAGTAAACACTCCAGACATAGTAATTGTAAACGAGACTCTGAAAGATTTACTCATTATTGAGGTGTGCTGTTGCTTCGATTTGTATATGGACACCTGCTGCTACTCAAAGTTACTGAAATATCAGCCACTGCTGAGTCATATATGCCAACTAGGCTACCAATGACAACTTATATCTTTAATCTTAGGTCTTATCCAAAAAATGGTTAGAGAGTGCGGTTAGGGGGACTACATAAGAAAGAAGCCAAGTTTCAGCCGCCACAGGTAGTATGCAAATCTGGAGACAGATGTTTTGTTTATCCATTAGTGTTCGGTGTAATATCTTAACTTATCATGTAGGTCTTGTGAAGGCATGTAAGCTTGATGAACCTGTTACATTATCAATATTTCTTCCCAAAATGTTTGGATCTTTTTCTCCTTCTTTGTAAATTTGGATCCAGCTCCTAACCCTAACGCTCTATGTAAACCCCGTTGCTGTCATCAGAGCCCGGTGTGTCCTGAGGGAACCAGAGAGATGAGAACAGATTCAGGTCTTAAATCCATCAGAGGTGTGGGTGTCATGGCATCACTATTGCCTTCTGTTCACATACTGTATACACATGCACGCACACACATACACACAGGATTCAGGAGTTAACTCTGCAGAGTGTGTTGGAGCAGAAGCGACATTGTGGAGATAGATAGGCGAGCCGGCCTGCGCTCGTCTCCTCTGCTGAAAGATGTGTGTGTGTGTGTGTGTGTGTGTGTGTGTGTGTGTGTGTGTGTGTGTGTGTGTGTGTGTGTGTGTGTGTGTGTGTGTCTGAGGGAGTTAAGAGTAAGCGCTACATGAGGCTACTGGTGGCTTGTTCATTAGCATTAGCATGCAGGCGGTGTCAGTGACATTAGAAAAGGGTTCATTTATACCACATAATCATCATTCACACAAACCCCCACCACAAAGTTGTATTAGGTAGATGAAACAAGACGATTATGTAAACGTTTTAAAAAGTATAAATCAAGGTAGTCATTAACTTATAGTGTTAACCGCCGCCTCTAAGGAAAGTCTTTAGAATGAAGACAATCCAAAGACAAAGCATTAAAGCCTCGGCTGTCTTCACTTGCTCCCCGGGACGCGAACCTTGACGCAGAACTTGGAGACAAAAAGGAAAGTGTCCCACACAGGGACGGATGAGTGGTGGTCGTACATTTATTATGTCAGCAAATTAAAAAGTAGAGGTCATTATTTTATGTCTTGGGAAAGAGGGAGCGACAGGATGGGAGGGCTATTCTTAGCTATCACCCTTTGGCTGTATGACAGATATACAGTATTTAAAT